>NC_056743.1:1714150184-1714450184 GCF_019279795.1 Protopterus annectens | reverse complement strand
AGACCTTCCTTGGAGGGATCCGGTGGTCGGGCTTCCCTGGTCTGCTCCAAGGGGGTGAGTGGCATCGGACCCTTGTCCGACCCTGCTCTTCCCCTCGGGGCTTCGGCCTTGGTGAGCTCGGCCCCGACATCTGCCTCGGAACCTTCCCTTTCGGTGGGCCCGGGAGTCCCTGTTTCTTCGGAGCGGGGTCTCTCTGATCTCCCTGGGAGGGGAGCCTTCGAGGTGATGAGGAGTGTGCTGGCCCCTGGGCTCAGTCAGCAGTCTATCCCCTTAGCTCCTCCCTCTACGGTGCCTGTAGATGTCTCTTCTCACTCTCTTGCTCCCGGACCGAGAGATCCACCGCCTCATGTTTCCCCACTGGGAAGAACCCCCTCTTCCGAGGATTCTCCTGATCCGTCAGGAGATCCTCCGCGTAAGAGGACCTGTAAGAGGAAGCACCTAGACTCCCCCGAGTCTACTACTTCAGATACCGTCTTAGATGAGTCGGAGGGGTCCCCTAGATCCCCCTCTGAGGATGTCTCTTTTTCAGACATCCTAGAACTCCTAAAACAGAGGGGAAACTGGTCTTCCATAAATCCCTCCAAGGATGAGTTGATATAACTAGAGGCGTTCGGATCTCGACCCTCCACCTCCTGGGTGTCTCTGCCTTTCGACCCCCTCATGGAGGTGATAGCTCAGAAGGCATGGGCATCTCCTGATTCCGTAGAACCAGTTCCCAGGAGGCCTTCTAAATTTATTACAGCCCCTTCCGAGAAACAATTTCTTACAAAAGGTGTCACTGTTGATGCCATGGTGGTGGCGGCCGCCACCAAGAAGGAACTTGCAGATCCTTCCGTACCAGTCCATCCTCCTAACAAGGATTCTAGGACCATGGACGGGTATGGTAAGCGGATGTTTTCCTCAGCGACCTTTGCCATGCGTTCGCTGAATTATTTATGTCACTTCACCAGACTTCAAAGGGACATCCTTAAAGAATTAGGTGAAGTAATACAGGATCCTATAGCTGCAGGGTCTCAGGACAAGATTGCTTCCCAGCTAGGAATCCTTAATTCCATAACCAACTCCTCCATGCGGCTGATTTCGTATGCAGCAGATGGAGCGAGTAGAGCTGCAGGGACAGGAGTGGCTCTTAGACATCAGTCCTGGATGCGGCTCTGTAATTTTGCAGATCCCTTTAAGGCATCCTTCACAAACTCTCCCTTCGATGGATCAACTTTGTTTGGTCCTCAGGTGAAGGATACGTTGACCAGGTGTGAGCAAGACGGCAAGACTCTTTCTGCCGTAGGAGTCTGTTTTTCCACCCCTTCTAGACCTTACCCTAAGGGACAGAAGGGCGGAAAGATGTGGTTCCGTAAATCTCAGGGAGTCACGCCGGACACACGTGGTCAGTTTACCCCTAGGGGCAGAGGGGGTAATAATAACAGACGCCCTAGAGGCAGAGGGGGTCCGCAAAACCAGGGAAGCAGAGAGCGCCTCTCTGACAAGCCCTTCCAGCATCCCTGAGGTGTTGCCCGACTGTCCATCCTTGGAGGCAGTCGGGGGAAGATTATCACTGTACCCAGAAGCCTGGCTTTCCCTTTCACAAGACAAATGGGTACAGTCGATCATATCCGAGGGTTACAAGATTCCTTTCGAGGAAAGTCCCTTCTCTCACAAAAATTCCCTTCCAGATGTTCCACCCGGTCTAAGGGAAATCGCAAAATTAGAAGTATCAAAGCTTCTACACAAAAGAGCCATTCAGCCAGTTCCAACAGACCATCCAGAGCCCGGAATCTACTCAAGGTTCTTTTTGGTTCCCAAAAAGACGGGAGATTGGAGACCAATATTGGACCTCAGCAGGCTCAACAAGTCTGTGAAAAAGACAAGATTTTGGATGGTCACACTTCATTCGATGAAGGGCAAAAGACAACTGGATGTGCTCAATAGACCTTCAGGATGCGTACTATCACATAAAAATCCACAGACGCTCCAGAAGGTTTCTCCGCTTTCGGCTGGGGTCCAGTCATTTTCAATTCAGAGCCCTGCCCTTTGGTCTCACTACAGCCCCCAGAGTGTTCACCAAATGCATGGCAGTGGTCACGGCTCACCTGAGACGTCAAGGATTCCAGGTGTTTCCATATCTCGACGGCTGGCTCCTCTCAGCCACCACCAGGCATCAACTTCTCCAAGCCAGGGATTACACCCTAAATCTCTGCACTCCGTTAGGAATTTCAATCAACTACAAAAAATCCTCCTTATTGCCCTGCCAGTCTATTACTTTTATAGGTGCAAATTTGGGCACTGTTCGGATGTCAGCAAACCTCACAAGCCAGAGAATCCTAGATATCCAAAACCATGTGCGGATCATCCTTGCCAGCAAAAAGGTGCAAGCCAGACTGGTTCTAAAAGTATTGGGCCTCATGGCAGCTGCCATTACTCTTCTTCCTTTGGCCCGCTTTTATATGCGTCTCCTTCAATGGATGTTGTTCACCCAATGGTCCTACCAACAACTTCCCATGCGTCACCAAATTCTGGTGACACAAATTTGCAAAAACCACCTATCCTGGTGGATTTCTTCTCCCCAGGTTCATCAGGGCAGACCCTTTGTTTCCCCGGCCCCGGTAGCCACAGTAACTACGGACGCCTCCCTGATCGGGTGGGGGGGGTCATTATCAGGGCAGGATGGTTCATGGGACATGGCAACCATTCGAATACCACCTGCACATAAATGTCCTAGAGATGAGAGCAGTGCTTTTAACGTTGCAAGCCCTCAACGACTTTCTTCCCTTGGGAACAATTGCAGTTCACACGGACAACATGTCCGTAGTGTGGTACATCAACAAGCAGGGCGGAACCAAATCCTACCCCTTGTGTCGAGAGGCTCTCAGACTTTGGCAATGGGCGATCTCCTCTCATCGGTTTCTGGTAGCAACGCATATCCCTGGGAAAACCAACATTTTAGTGGACAGATTGAGCAGAGCTATACTCATGCCTCATGAGTGGTCTCTCAAACAATCTATAGTGGAGGAGATTTTTCAGAAGTGGGGCCGCCCATGTTGCGATCTTTTTGCTACTCCCCAAAACAGCAAATGCCCAGCCTTCTTCTCTCTCTTCCCACCTCTGGGCCATCCCCCCAGAGACGCTCTTACCCAAGATTGGCCCCAGGGACTTCTTTATGCCTTTCCTCCCTTTCCATTGATACCACAGGTACTCCAGAAAGCTACCATTTTGAGAGCCAAAATGATTCTCATTGCCCCGTATTGGCCTCGACAAATTTGGTTTCCGTTCCTCCATCGTTACCTTTTGGCGCAGCCCTGGCATCTGGACCCAGTGCCAGATCTTCTGATCCACCAATCGGGTCAGCTGCATCGGTCCATTCCTTCTCTCAACCTCACAGCTTGGTTGCTCCACTTCCTTCCTTAGCCAGGCTTCCTATGATCTCTAACCCTGTTAGGGATATCATAGTGGCTTCCCTTAAATCCTCTACTAGAAGGATTTACACTAGCAAGTGGAAGCGCTTCTCCCTTTGGGCGAAATCAAGGAACATAGATCCCTTTACTGCCCCTGTTCATGCAGTTTTGGATTTTCTAGCGGAAATCTTTCACTCGGGTTCTTCATCTTCCACGGTCAAAGTTCAGTTGGCTGCGATCTCGAACTTTCATGTCGGGTTTGCAGATCACAACATTATGTCCCACAAGCTTTGTAGAGCTTTTCTAAAAGGAGTTTTTCTCCTCAAACCTCCTGTCAGGAGTCCTCCTCCTCAATGGGACTTAAATCTAGTGCTGACATTCTTAATTATTCCTCCCTTTGAGCCAGCTGCTTCATGCTCACTAAAGTTTCTTTCATGGAAGACACTCTTCCTTGTCGCTATTACCTCGGCTAGGAGAGTGTCAGAACTTCATGCCCTTTCTGTTCGTCCCCCATATTTGGTCTTCCACAAGGACAGAGTATCCTTGAGAACTAATCCATCCTTTTTGCCCAAGGTTGCTTCAAAAACAAATTTAAACCATTTAATCTATTGATCTCCCTGTATTTTTTCCCCAATTACTCCAACAGATCGGAACAAAAATTACATTATCTTGATGTTCACCGCCAACTCAGATATTATTTGGACAGAACAAAACAATTCAGAAAGTCTGATCAGCTCTTTCTTTCCTATGCTGAAAATAAGAAAGGCCTCCCTGTTTCCAAAGTGACCTTATCTAGATGGCTATCTTCCACCATTTCCGAAATCTATCAACCTAGGGGCAAACAGCTGTGCTCAAAACCAAAGGCACATTCCACTAGAGGCTTAGCCACTTCTACAGCCTTTCAGGCTAGACTACCCTTAGATACTATTTGTGCAGCAGCCACTTGGGCCACTCCTCATACCTTTGTTTCTCATTACAAATTGGATTTGGCCTCCAGGGATAGAGCCAGTTTTGGTTCTACAGTTCTCAAGAGTCTGTTCCAATGAGCCACCCAGGATAGAGGTGCTAGGGACGCGGTCCCATCCAGCAAGAATGAAGGCGAGATTGACAACCTAACATTTAGAAGTTATGTACCTGCCATAACGTTCCATGTTGGTTGTCTTCTCTCGCCTTCTTTCTTGCGACCCTCCCTCCTGCCCCCTTGCCTGGACAGACCTTGATCTCCCTTGTCTCTGGAAGATTGCTTCTTTTGGGCACCAGTTAGTTCCAGTTTTAGTTATCTGGTTCCCCTTACAGTCTTTTTAGGCTAATTGCTCTTCTTTCCTTAGTGGAAAGTTTTTATGCTAGGTAGTTTTCCCTCTAGGTACCAAATGAGATCTGAGTATTTACCGCCTTGCATCATGGGATATGGGGCTGCCTCGAGCTGGTAAAAGTGACTCTCGAGCTTAGCAAGTGTCCGGCTCCGAACCCATCCAGCAAGAAAGAAGGCGAGAGTAGACAACCAACCTGGAACGTTATGGTAGGTACATGACTTCTAATTATGTCACACCACCTATGCAAGACCCTTTTGAAAGGAGCAATACATGTTAAACCTCCGGTCAAGCCTCCCTTAGAACCCTGAGACTTGACTTTGGTATTTCAGTCTCTCACAAGTTCTTCTTTTGAGCCCTTTGATTCATGTGATTTGAATTTTTGTCATGGAAAACCTTACTTCTAGTAGCACTTACCTCAGCGAGAAGAGCATCTGAGCTGCAGGCCTTAAGTGTCAAGAGACCTTACATGATCTTCCACACGGATAGGTGTCCCTTTACTGACCCTTCTTTCTTCCCCAAGGTCATTTCTGGCATTTCTGGCTTTTCCATTTACCAATCTGTTGACCTGCCGGATTTCTTTCCTCAGCATTCTAACAAAGGGGAGTACCTTTTGCACACCCTTGATGTGCATCAGCAGCTTCATTGTTATTTGGACAGGACTAAATCTTTCAGGAAAACAGATCAATTGTTTGTGGGCTTTGCAGGACCCAGATTGGGTAAACCTGTTTCCAAAGTGGCTTTATCCTCCTGGCTTAGAAATGTCATTACCTTTATCTACCAACAGAATAAGCTATCCTTACCTTCCAGAATAAAGGCTCATTCTACCAGAATAAGCTATCCTTACCTTCCAGATTAAAGGCTCATTCTACCAGATCTATGACTACTTCTGTAGCTTTTCATTCCAGAGCCTCTATGGATGATATCTGTGCAGCAGCCACTTGGGCAAGACCTCATACCTTTATATCTCATTACAAATTAGATTTGGCCTCCAGGGGACGAGTATCTTTTGGTTCTATGGTGCTCAGGGATATCCTTCCTTAGGGCCACCCAGGACTCAAGTAGCTGGGGACTCGGTCCTATTTGTAATGAATGAACAAAGGTTTACAACATCAGATAAAGAAGTTATGTCTTACCATAATGTTCCATTTGTGTTGTAGATCTTTGTTCATTCATTACTTCCCACCCTCTTTCCCCCTACCTGGACTCCTGGTGGACATTAGGAACTCCTAGTTAGGGTATTTGCTCAGACAGAGCCTTCTACTATTTTTTTTGTATTACTAAATCTGTTATCTAAGGGCAGGCAAACTCGATCTGGAATAACTAGGAGAGGGGCATTATGGGTAGGTCTTAGCTGAGAGTTTTTGGCTGGCGCTAGCTTGGAAACGGCCATATCGGTTCCGAGGATGGAACAGAGGTCCTACTTGTAATGAATGAACAAAGATCTACAACACAGATGGAACATTATGGTAAGACATAACTTCTTTTTATCATAGCATCAGTCTGTTTTTAAAGACCTTTGTTCCATCTGCTGTGTCCTCATCTAGTGGAGAAGTCTGGTTGTGACTATACAGATATCTTCTATCTCATTTGTCTGCAAGCCTTGCCCAGACCCTTAGCCCCTCAATCTAATGGCACCCCTCACCAGTGGTCCATATAGGTTCATTGGTACATAATTGACAGTTAAGGCCGCAACCCATTACAAGCCTAGTCAATAACTCGTATTCAGAAGTCTCATCCAGCCTTAATTAGGTCAGTGTAACACAGATCATGGGAGAATTCAAAGCTGCTTAGCCTGATGTCTAGTTTACCTTGAAGGTGGCAAGCGTGCTACTCTGTTTGACATATAGTGGACATTTGTGACAGAGTTATGCTGAATCTGATATGTGAATTTATCACACCCATGGCTTTACTTATCTGTTGATGAAGGTTTAGTCCCTTTAACTATGTATTTGAGGAGCCATTTATTTTATGAAGGAATGGAAAGTGAAAGACGGTCTGATCTTTTGTGGCTTGAAAGACTAAACACAGATCTCCACAGGGAAGTCTGTATGTCTGTAAGAAGCTGAGTACAGAAAGTGGGATATCAAACTGCCCTGCTAAGATTTTTGTGGCCACTGATTGGTTCGGTTAGGAATCTTTTAGCTCTCTCAAGCTGAGTGATATGTTTAGACAGATACATTCTAAAAGGGACATTATATTCAATAATGAGTCTGATGAGATAAGAGTAGAAGGGAATTGAGACTTTTTTGTATATAAAGGAGATGGCTTTTGGAAATTAGATAATCCAGATAGACTTTCTATACTGCTGCAGAGACATGATGGCCAACAGGTTAATTATCAACTGGAGTACCTTGATCCTTTACAGTGGGATCTGAATGGAGGGGTGAGTCACCTGTATTATGTAGGGCAATTATTTTGTTTATCAAAACTAACAATACTACATTTTCTCACAGTTGTTCTGAGACCCTTGTCCCTGTACCAATATCCAAATTTTTTTCCTGCCAGACCTTTCACTAAAGTATTATAAAGGCAAACTGGTCTAAGTTCACATTGTAGGTAGTTGATCACACTCTTGACTCCTTCTCAGCTCCTGTTCCGGTGGTTCTTCAATTTGTAACACAGATCTTTGAACAGGAACTGAGTTCCTAAGCTATTAAAGTTCATTTATTGGTAATTCCTGATGTTTATTGATCACTGCTGCAGTAGCCTTAGCTATATAGGTTATAGTCTGCCAAGATATAAGAAACGACTACCTTCCAAAGCTTCAGGGCATCTTCCACATGCCCAAACCATTGGTTCGATCAAAGACAGGTTTGAGCGCCAAGCCCTTTGGAGTCAAAGAAAATGCTTCTCTGAGGGCTTTTGAGGCTCGATGGTGAGCTTCTGCTGTTCCTTTGCTGGACAGATAAGTTCCCTTTGGGGAAAAGTCTTTCACATTATAAAAATGTTTTTTTATTGTACTTCCCTGCTTAGGAAAGTTATTTTTTAAGTTAGGAGTGTATGTTTTTTAATGGAATGTCATGAGACTTAATTGTACTTTTATATAGGAGTGCACTTTTTTCCTGTAAGTTTAAAAACTGTTTAAAGTAATTGAAAGCCATTTTTTGCTGTGGAGAAACTGTATTTATTTTACTTTTTGGTGCTGGTAAAGTGTTTTAAAGTGCATTTTACTATGCTTTGTGTGAAAAAAAGGTACTTTTAAAGAATTTATATTTTTATTGGCTTTTGCTGCTTGTTTTTCCATTGAAAGAGGCACCATTTTCTTCTTGACTATGGAAAAAACTACCAGCCCCATGGTTGGTCCATCTTATAGGGTCATAGGTTGGTACTAGGCTATCGGCCCTAGGGCCTACACAAACCTAGCCATAACAATTTCCTGGATATTTCTTCCCACAATATTTACTTCACTGGACCCCTGTCTAGCAGGGCGACTGACGTGATCCCCGGGGTGAATTTCCTATCTCCCATCCAATCGTCAAGGTTCTTTTTGAAGAGGGCCAAGGAGGAGCTCTGCTTGACATGTATGGACAGTCTATTCCAGAGTATGGGGAGTCTCTGGGTCAGGAACCTATCCCTCCAGCACGTTTTGTTCATTGTGATGACAAGGTTTAGATCTCTGGAGTGTGTGGCTCTCAGGGATTGGGATTTCTTTAAGTGGAGCATGTCCAACAGCTCAGGGTTTGACATGGCCTTGTATTTGAAGCAGAGATCGCCTCTGAGTTGACAATATGCCACAGAGTATAGCTGGAGTTTTTTTAGACGGTCAGCATAGGGCATTTGCTTTAGGCCTGTGATTTCTTTAGTGAGGTATTTCTGTGGCCTTTCCAGCTGTTGCACATGTCTTGTGAGGTACATACCAAATTGGGCATTGTACTCTATAATGGGTCTAATGAGGGATAAGTACAGTGGGACAATGACCTCCTTTTTTCTGGATGAAAAGCCCTTGGTGATGAGGTGTGCCACATAGAAGGATTTCCTGACTGTTGTGGCAATGTGGTTATCGAAGGTGAGACCACTGTCCACCTGTGTCCCTAAGTCTCTCATCACACTTTCTGAGCCCATGGCTCTGGTACCAAGCATCTGTTTCTGTAAGGCCCTTTTGTAGAATATCCACATCATTTGGGGATTCAGTAATGGCTCCCAGTTTGCAGTCATCTGCGAACTTTGTTAGCCAGAGTCCCTTAGTGTTGGCCTGTACTTCAGAGAAGTAGATGCCAAGCAAGAGTGGTCCCAGGACTGAACCCTGAGGTACTCCACTTGTCAATTGTCTGAAGCTGGATTTGGAGTCGGCTACTTTTACAGTCTGGGTTCTGTCAATAAGTCAGTTGGCAACCCATTGAGTGACGTAGGAATTTATGCCCAGCTTAGTAAGTTTATCTATGATTCCAGAGTGGTGGATGGTGTCAGAGGCTTTGGTGAGGTCCATCTAGGCTGTGTGGACTGATTTACCCTTGTCCACAGCTCTGGAGACTGAGTCAAAGAAGTCAATCAGGTTCAGGAGACAAGATCAGCCCTTCATGGACCCAAACTGGGTGGGGGTCCAATGTTTGAAGGTTGCCAATGTTTTTGTTTATAAGTTCCATGATAATGCGTTCCATGCCCTTGCAGATCAGGCTAGTCAGACTGATGGGACAGTAGTTCCCGGGATCCAAGGTGGATCCCCCCTTGTGTGGGATAACTGTAGCTGTGCACCACTCAGTGGGCACGAAGCCTGAGGTGAGGCTATGATTAAACATGACACTTGGGTGAGGTGCCAGTTAATTTTGTAGTTCATGTAGTACACAGCCCAGGATGTCATCTGGTCCCATGGATGCCGTATTCTTAGCTTTGGAGAGTGCGATTTCTACCTGTGTGGCCGTGATTACCGAAATTTGGCAATCTTTTGGTATTGAGATAGATAGGCCCTTTAGGGGTGAGGGGGGGTGAAGTTGGCACTAAATCGATCTGCCAGGATATTGGCAAATTCCCTGGGATCAGTATATTTAATGCCATTCTGTTGTAGCTCAGAGCATATATGAGCATTGCCATTTAGATTCTTGACATAACTATAGAATACCTTGTGCTTGTCTTTGGAATCTTTGACAATTTTATTTTCGTAACTAGCTTTGGGAGGATTTTATGAGAGAATCTCAGCTTCTTACTGAGGCTGGTAAGGGAGTTTTTGCATCCTGGGATTTTCCTCTTTTTTGCAACAGTTTCTTTCTTCTGTTGTATAGTTTGTTTATGGCAGGGGACCACCAGATTGCCTTCCTTTTTTTGGAGGCGAGCATCTTGGTTCTATCTGGGATGGCACAATTCATGCACGAGTGGATGTGCTCATACAGTGCCTTAGTGTAGGATTCAGCAGTCGAACTTTCAACTCCCGTCTGCATGGGTATCATGAAGTTTATCACTTCAGACTTGAGTAGCATGAAGTTGACTTTATCACAAAAAAAAAAAAACAGTTTAGCAAGCAGCCTTTGCCACCATAGCAGGCTAGCAATTTGCCTCAGTTACAGGTGGGTGATTCTGCTGTGGCGATAGCATTTTCTTCAGACCACTCTTATTTTACTGTGGATCCCAATGGTAGCACCTATAGCCACTATGGATGGTGGTTAACCACATCCTCTGCAGCTGTTGGGGTCCCCTCTGGTCCTTTGAGAGGAAACAGGGAAGCATCCCATGTATAATCAGAATGTTATGCCCATCCCTGGGAAAGCAGCTGCTGCTATTAATAACCCTGATGGCCCCATTTTTCCAGCCAAAAAAGAAATAGAAACCTAACCACTTATCTATTTCTCCTTAAATTTCCTTAGACAGGAGGAGCTTAATGGGTCTGGCTCAGGGTTTAATTCAGGCTATTGATCCTTCTTATAATGTGTTTTCTGGTAAAACAAAGAGGGATACCTCTTTTCTTGAAGAGATTCAAGATTTTGAATCTGGACAGGAAGATCAAGGGATGTATTTAGTCTCCTCAGATTTCTGATTCAGACTCAGTGGAGGACTCAGTTTCTGATTCTCCCCGTCAAGGGTTTCTCTTTCTCTGAGACTGTTTTCAGAATGTGCCAGTGTTTTCAGTGTGATAACACTGAGGTTTCTCAGTCCCTCAGAAAGTTCTATAAGCTGTTACAGAAGGAATTTCCAGAACCTTCAGCCATTCTGCCAGTTCTGTCAGCTCGGGAGGATGCATATCTGCAGTTTTCTTGATGTCAACCTGCTGCCCTTAAAAAGGCAGATAGAATGTATAAATAAAGTTCCTCAGTCTTTTATGTTTTTATACACTCTCTTCCTAATAGTGGTGCTGCGGTAACGTCGCCTCACAGCAAGACATTGTCCCGTTCGATTCGCAGCTAGAGCGTCTTCTGTGTGAAGGCATGCGTGAATGGGCATGCCTTCGTTGAAGGTTGTGCATCAGGGCTGGTACCTCGGCACGTAAAAATCCACTACCAATCTTTAGCGGACTGGAGTTCCACTGTGGCGACCGCTAACCGGGATAAGCCGAAAGACACAACAACACTCTCTTCCTAAACTCGACCCAGCAGCTATAGCTGCAGTTATTCTTACTGCTGCCAAACATTTTGATTAATTCCAATCCCACTCTTTCTGACCAGAATGGGAAGATTATTGATAAGTATGTGAAAAACTGTATGCTTCTGCAACTTTGATTTCCAGAATTTTGCATTCTTGGGCTCATATGTTTAAGTTTATTTTGAGTAATTGTGAAAGTATGAGAAATGTTTGCCTGTACTTTCTTCTTCTGATGAAAAAAAATCTGCTTTAAATAATTTAGTTTTTTTCCGTTGTGAAAGTCACTACTTGTTTATAACGTGTGTATACCTCAGTTGATACTTTTTCCAGGGCTATGGCAACTGGCACTGTTCTGAGAAAGTTTGCCTGGCTGTGTTCTCAGAGCCTCCCAGATGATGTGAAAATTGAGATTTTAAATTAACCTTTGGATGGAGATTTAGTTTTTGGTTCCCTGCTGCAGAGGTTATCAAAAAGTGAGATATAGAGAATCTCTAAGATTTTTTTTAGCCTTTTTTGAAGAGTTCTCTAACCCTCATCCAATTTTGGCAAAAAACAAAATAAACAATCTCAACAAAATGCTGGTAAATTGACGTTTAAGAAGAAATGGCAAGGGAGTTACAAAATGAATTCAAGAACCTCCCAAAACCAAAGGACAGTCCAGCAAGTAAAAATTACTATTTAAGGGACCTTGTCAAACCCCCCACACACACACACACACACATACATGCACACTCTGGCAGTCCCTTCTCCCTTCCAAAAAGTATAAATCTGTACTTTTATCTTTGACAATAGATGGTTTCAGACAAATAGTTTCTGAAAATCATTCATTAAGGTTATGAATAGCAGTGGGACGAAGTTCCTGCTTTACAGGGGGTAATTCCACAGCCACCAGACCAGACTCTTTTATTTCCACCTGTCCTTCATCACATGCTGTCCCATGGAGTGGGGTCTATTTTTTTCTTATCGAAAGCTCATGCTTTCGAAAAGGAAAAGTACGAACCCATTTATGCGAAAGTGCACTTAAATGAAAGTGCAATTCGTGACCACCGGTTCAGCAAACCAGTAATATTTAAAAAAAAACACTGTAGCACCGCATCACGCTACAGTGGGGATAAGGGAATATACCCATTTCCCCAATGTAGTGTGATCTCAGAGTTAGTATATGTAAAGTAGCAGGGGTATGGGGGGCACAGACCCGCACATGGGGGGTACAGGTGGGCTTGCCCCCCCCCTGCAAAAATTACTTTGTAGTGTTTTTTTTCTTTTTGCTATTACCAGTTTGGTGAACTGGTAGTTGTGAAAGTGCACTTTCGTGTAAATGGGCTTGTACGTCTTTTTTTCGAAAGCATGAGCTTTCGATATGAAAAATTAGACCCTGTCCCAGAGAGTGACAGAACCAGTTCCTCCTCCCCAGGTGGTGAAAGTTTTTTTTTTCGAGGATGGTTTTAGTGCCAAAGAACGAAAGTGACTGGAAAACATTTCTGGTATCTTTTTTTCCTAAACTTGTTTGTGATAGTGCCTAAATTCAGAATTATGTCACTTCACAGCCTGTTACCCCTTCATCCTCTTTTAGGTTTCCAGGAAACATTGGATTTAAAAGATGCTTATCATTACTTCCCTATTCATTCAGACTTCAGGTGTTTCTTAAAGTTTTGTGTGCCTGGATCACATTATCATGTATTCATCATATTTATCACTGGTGCAGTGGTCTTAGCTGTATGGGTTATGTCCTGCATAGGATATATCAGCCACCCAGCCTCCAAAGCTTCAGGGCATCTTCCACATGTCCAAACCATTAGTTAGCTTGAGTTGAGCTGACTAAAAAGACAGGTTTGGCTGCCAAGTCCTTCAGAGCTTTCCTGCTATTGAAGAGTATGCTCCTCCGAGGCTTTTGTGGATTGAAGCTTGGCTTGTGCTCTTCCTTTACTGGGCAGATAGGTTTTGGGGAGAAAACTTCCATTTAAAAAAAAAAGCTCAATTAACTGGAGCTGCTCTATGTTTGGTGTCCTTTGCCCGAGGTCTGGAGTGTTTCTGCCTGAATGCAGTGCATCCAAAGCAAAAACAAGAAAGTAAGTATATTTTGAGTTTTATCTGTACTTTTTCAACTGTATTTAATTTGAATTTCTGCATTATTTTCTGTCTTTTCTTACTGTTTTACTGTTTGTGGCTGCTTCATTCTCTGCACTTGTTTTGCACTGTACTGTTACCTAAGTAGCATAGACTAGATTCAGACTTGCTGAATCTAATCTGTATTGATACACGTGAACATTAATCCAGCCATCTTACATTAAGAAAGGCTCCCCTGCATCCTTGTGGCAGAAGACTGTGGATCCAGCCTCTTCTGAGCTGGGGATTGCTGAAGAAGAGTCATTGCGTGATTTCCTATTAGCTTAAAATCGTTTAATTTTGCCTATATTTAAGCCTTGCGTTTGCACTGAATTAACCAGAGCTGCTCTATGTTTGGCATCCTTTGCCAGAGGTCTAGAGTGTTTCTGCTTGAATTCAAGACATCCAAAGCAAAAAGCAAGAACATAAGTAAATTTTGAGTTTTATTTGCATGTTTCAACTGTATTTAATCAAATTTCTGCATTGTTTTCTCCCTTTTACTGTTTTATTGTTTGTGGCTGCTTTATTCTCTGCACTTGTTTTGCACTGTACTGTTACCTAGATAGCATATACTAGATTCAGACCTCTCTGCCCTTGTTTTGCACTGGACTGTTACCTACATAACATAGACTAGATTCAGACCTGCTGAATCTAGCCTGTATTGATACATTTCAGCACTAATCCAGCCATCTTTCATTAAGAGAGGCTCCCCTACACCTGTGTGGCAGAAGACTGTGGCTCCAGCCTCGTCTGAGCTTGGGATTGCTGGAGGAAGGGTCATTGTGTGGTTTCTTGTTGGTAGATTAGCTTAAAAGTGTTTAATTTCACCTATATTTAAGCCTCATGTTTGCGCATAGCTGTGCACTGCACAACTGATGCTAGTGGTGCCCTGTATAGAAGCAAATGCGTGGAAACAAAAATTTTCCCTAGATGTCTTGTCAGTGGAACCCTCTCAAGCTTCCCTGCTGCACTGTGGGTAACTCAGCTGCATACTGAGCAGTGTTGCTACAGTTTTTCATCCATAACCTTCAGTACAATAAGCCCCCTTGTTAATTCTAGAGCAAAAATTGATCTAACTTGCCCATTCCCTAACGGTGCTTGCAGTATTAACCTGATATAATGGACGGTCAGTTTTCCACCATTTCTCTGGCCAGCCTGATTGACATGGGTATCCTGAGGCAATATAATAATTGCCTCATGTATACTGACAACCACTTACTTCTAAAGCAACAAAACACAGTATGTGAGATATGTAATTATCCCATGAAATTGGAATTTGTCCTCTCACTTAACAACAGCACACACATTTCTCCTTTCACACAACATAAGGTCACGTCACATAAACCCACATACATGGAGGTACTCACTAGAAATCTATCAAAAAATTAGAGACCTCTGAAGAGCAAACCACTTGCACACACCAGAACAGGGATAGAAACCACTACACATAACAACACCTATACCAGCGTCACAGCAAATGAGTCCCTAAGGCAAAACACCTCAAACCCAAAATGTCTTGGTCATAGGTGACTTGATAGTGACACACACGGATGTCACCCTCACCAGGCTGGACAAGGAGAAGATCACAGTCAGCTGCCTGTCAGGCGCTAGGATCCATCAAATCAAGCATGCACACACTCAGGTCACTCAACAAGTACTGTTATGACTCTGTCATAGTCCATGTTGGAGTGCATGACTTGAGATGTACCTCTCTGGATTATATGATGGGAGACATGACTGAACTTTTAGATTATGTGCCCCAGGCAGGTATGACTCTAGCCCTAAGCAGCATTCTGCCTTCACCCAGGATGATGCCACAATACAGACACAACATTATAAGACTTCAGCAATTGGTTTAGCTTCTGGTGTCAATCCAGGGGGAGCCAGTATTTGTTAGCCTGGGAGGACATGGTCGACAGACCATGCTACTTTGCCAGAGATGGTTTATGTCACAAAGGGAGATACTGCCAGCACAGCTATCTGGAATTTTTAAATAATTGTATGTCATTTTTGAATATTAACATGATTCATATAAGATACTTGTATTACAAATGCATTACAACTGTATGTCAGGTGTATATCAAACTGCTGGTACAGAAATGTGTGTTGAAAAGGTTTTTGCAAAGTGCTTAAAATGTAACCACAGCATGCCCTACTGGAATAGAACAGCAATGTACATGCACTGTTGTAACTGTTTAAATGTATATATTTTAACAGTGGAAACTGGAATACAGAAAGTTAACTTCAGAAAAATAACTGAAATTAAATTACTTTATGGCTAGGCCATAAAAAGATGTTATCTTTTAGTTTCAGTGCAGCAACAGACACAATGCCTATACTAGGGAGTCTTCTCTATTGTCTTTAAGGTGAAATGACTACTAGTTTTGAAATGTGAAGGAATACAATTGATGTGAAGTTGTTAAATCTCGCCGTTTATTCTCACTGATGGGTTCGGAGCCGATACTCTGCTCCGACACGGCAGATAGCAAAGCTCAAGGTTTGCCAGTAGCTCGACACCAAGCCCCTTCTCCTACTGCTGGAATTACCCCAGATCTAGTTTGCCGCGGCAAGAGAGATTTTGATGATCTTGGTGATCCAGTTAGCTTGGACCATTTTGAGAAAAATCGCAAGTTTTAAAAAAACTTTTTTTTCCATTACTGAGTATTTATTCATTAGTGTGTGTTTATAGTTTATAGTACAATAATTCAAAAAAGTAGGTTAGTGCCCTGTGTTGGCTTAGTTTTTTTCTTAGTGTTGGGCCTTTTCCTAGCCCTATTTAAATTTTCTGTTACTTGTGTGTTTTAGAGTGGGTTTAGTTAGCCCTGTATTTAACCTTAGGCTAATTTTGTGTGTGTCTCTTAATATGTCTGATGAGAGAGAGATGTCTCACCCCAAATTGGGGTTTAAGAAATGCCCAGATTGTGGACAGAAAATGTCCGTCACGGATGGACATGACCAATGTGTGTACTTTCTGGGGGCTAAACACCTCCAAGAATCCTGCAGTATTTGCCACTCTTTTTCCTCTAGGGTGCTCTTAGAGAGAGTGTTCACCAAATGCATGGCAGTGGTCACAGCTCACTTGAGACATCTAGGATTCCAGGTGTTTCCATACCTAGACTATTGGCTCCTCACAGCTACCACCAGGCATCAATTGACTCAGACAACACAATATACTCTGACACTCTGCCAACAATTGGGCATTACAATCAACTTCGAAAAATCTGCCTTGTCGCCATTGCAGCATACCGTTTTTATAGGAGTAGAGTTAGACACCTCAACCACCACTCTACGTCTTTCCATTGAAAGGGTCTCACTTCTTCGCCAACATGTCAACTCACTGGTGTCAAAGAACAAAGCTACAGCAGCAGTGGTCTTGAAAGTGCTGGGTTTGATGGCGGCAGCAATCCTGGCTATACCATTCACAAGGATGCATATGCAAATCCTTCAATGGCTCCTTTTCGCTCAGTGGTCTTACCAGAAGCTACCAATGCACCACATGATCCTCATTACAGATTCTTGCAAGAGAGACCTTAGGTGGTGGTTGACGTCTCTTCATGTTACAATCGGAAGATCTTTTGCCCCCCCTCCCCAGTAGCCACTGTGACCACGGACGTTTCCCTGATAGGGTGGGGAGGGCTTTTTCAGGGAAAGACTGCCCAAGGCACATGGGCGGATCAAGAGTCACATCTGCATATCAATGTTCTGGAGTTGAGAGCGGTACTTCTGGCATTGCAGTACTTTCAGGACTCTCTTCCTCTGGAGACAATTGCAATTCAGGCAGACATGTCAGTGGTCTGGTACATGAACAAACAAGGCGGAACCAAGTCTTACCCCCTTTGTCGAGAAGCACTCAGGGTATGGCAATGGGCTGTGTCATCCCACCGTTTTCTGATAGCTATGCACATCCCAGGGAAATCCACTGTGATAGCACACAAGCTAAGCAGGGCAATACTGTTGCCTCACGAGTGGTCTCCAACGAGTTGCGGATCTGATTTTCCGCAAATGGGGCCAGCATTCCAGTGACCTCTTTGCCAGTTACATCAATACCAAATGCAGAAGCTACTTTGCCCTAAATACCACCTCCGAGAGACGCACTTGTACACGATTGGCCTCCGGGTCTCCTATATGCATTCCCACCAATTCCATTGATACCCAAGGTTTTACAGAAAGCAAATTCGCTGGGAAGGACATTATCCTCATAGCTCCCTACTGGCCTTGACAGATTTGGTTCCCCTTCCTTCACCATCATCTACTGGAGGATCCATGGATCCTGGACCCAGTTCCGGACCTTCTGACACACCCGTCAAGGGACCTCCATCCTTCACTGCAGTCCCTAAAGCTGACTGCTTGGCTAATCCACTTCCTCTAATTGCCAGGCTTCATTCGCTCTCAGATGATACAAGACAAATCCTTTTGTCTTCTCACAAGTCATCCACCAGGAAACTATACCGCAGTAAGTGGAACAGCTTCTCAATTTGGGCCAATATACAGAAAATCAACCCTTTCCGAGCTCTTCTGTCATCCATTTTAGAATTTTTGACAATGATTTTTAAAGAGCAGCAGCAGCTGCCACAGTTCGCGTCCAGTTAGCCGCCATATCAAACTTCCACCTTGGATTAGATGGGTTGAATGTTATGGGCCATAAGTTATCTAAGGCTTTTCTTAAAGGTGCCTTTCACATGAGACCTCCTGTCAAAATCCCTTATTCTCCCTGGAATTTAAATGTCATGCTGTCTCAAATTATTCTTCCCCCTTTCGAGCCAGCATCTTCTTGTGATCTCAAGTATTTGTCCTGGAAGACTATATTTTTAGTAGCCATCACTTCTGCCTGCAGAGTGTCAGAACTTCAAGCATTATCTATCAGACCTCCTTACATGATTTTCCATACTGATAGAGTATCTCTCAGAACAAACCCCTCATTTTTACCTAAAGTCTTTTCCGAGTCCAATATCAATCAGGTCATTGAGTTGCCAGTCTTTTTTTCCCAACCATTCCAACAAGTTGGAGTACATGCTGCACAAACTTGATGTACACAGACAGCTCAGATTTTATCGTGACAGAACTAAGGATATTAGAAAATCAGATCAACTTTTTGTATCCTTTTCAGAGGCTAGAAAAGGTAATCCAGTGGTTAAAACAGCTCTATCCAAATGGTTATCAGATTGTATATCCTTTGTTTATGCGAATGCAAGCATGCCATTGACACACAAACGTAAGGCTTATTCTACCAGAGCTGTTTCTACGTCTTCTGCATTTCAAGCTAAATTGCCCTTGACAATATTTGTGCTGCAGCCACTTGGTCTAAGCCTCATACCTTTATCACTCACTATAAAGTAGATAAGGCTTCCAGGAACAGGTCTTCCTTTGGTTCCATGGTACTGAAAAACATATTTCCATGAGCAACCCAAGATTGAGGGTGCTAGGGACGCTACCCATCAGTGAGAATAAATGGCGTGATTTAACAACTTCACATAAAGAAGTTATGCACTTACCATAACGTTCCATGTGAGTTGTTTATCTCACCTTTATTCTCACATCCCTCCCTCCTTCCCCCTCCTGGCTGACAGTTGACTTAGAGGCTAGTACCATCCTGGTTATTCAATACTTCTTCCCCTTTGGGAAGTGGTTCCTTATACAAATAAATTAGGAATATATATTTTTGCAGCAAACAAGATCTGAGGTAATTCCAGCAGTACATTGTGGGTATAAGGGGCTTGGTCTCGAGCTACTGGCAAACCTTGAGCTTTGCTGTCGGCTGTGTCGGAGCCGAGGATTGGCTCCGAACCCATCAGTGAGAATAAAGGCGAAATAAGCAACTCACATGAAACGTTATGGTAAGTACATAACTTATTTTTTTATGACTTCCACCATCTACCAAAATCTGAAGTCTATGTATTTTCACAAGTAGATGATAAATACTGCTAGCTTCCAGCAGTGTGTGGGGGGGGTTCACCTGGGCTAGAGTCAGATGACAATAAATGAGGTCATTCTGCAACCTATCCTAACAGTAATATTTGAGATATTAATTTAAGATGTCTCTGAGAGAGACAGAGCATTCTGTATTCTGTCTTTGAGCTGACAACATCAAGACCCATTCACTACATACTTGCCTTGCTCTGTAAGTTAACTAGGGTATAGCAATTCTCTTAGGTTTAGTCAGGAATATAGCAAGGCTTAATTTAGATATTTTTCTTTATTTATTTGAGACTGCCCTGCAGTGTTGTTTTAAATATTTCCTGTGATTTTGAACTCTTGATGTCACTGTGATTGTATACTGATTATTTTCTTGTTTCTTTTATTTATTATTAAATATATTTAAACATTTCATTGTGGCTGATCTGTCTAGAGATATTTAAGTTCTGAGAGTATTTGCTTATTTATTTGGTGACACTGTGGCATACTCCTAATAGCCCTGCTCTTGGTCAAACTACCATTTGTATTACTAGTAATATTACACAGTAAGATTGGACACCCTTTGTTAAGGGCCTTAAAGTAGCTGATAAGGAGATGGCTGGTGGCAGTGATAACTACCTTATAGTCTGGGTAAAAGGGGACATAGCTAGTAAACCTGTGCCAGCCTTTCCCAGGAGTGTATGTGTGTGTGCGCTTGTGTGCGTGTGTGTGTGTGTGTGTCTGTGTGTGTGTCTGTGTGTGTGTCTGTGTGTGTGTTTGTGTAACTCATATCTCAGAGTGTGTGCCAGCTACTTAGGCAGGGACACAAAACATTGGTTGGACAAAGAGGGTGCTGGAGGTCTTGGCTTGGCCACTCAGTTGAGGTCTCAACCCTGTAGCTGTGCCAGTGGGGGGGTTTCTTGGAGATCTGGAGAAAGAGGGAGAAACCAGCCCCAGACTGACTGTGGCCTCTGTGTTCTCTTAAGGGAAACTGCACTTGATGCAGAGAGCTGCATCTGGAAATACTGTGTGCGTACTTGTCATCCTCCCAATGTATGTCTCCCACTGGTGCCAGTGGTGAGGATTGAGGCTTCTTGATTACATGTCCAGTGGTGCGGTGTCAGAGTCTACACCCGTCTCCTCTAGCATTTGGATACTGGCAAAGGCTCTTGTTTCCCCCATAGTGCCTTTTAAGGCAATGTCAAAAAAAAAAAAATTGCAATGTAACAAAATCCACTCCAGACAGACTCGAGGCTATGCTGCTTAATGCTAGGTGCCTAAACAAGAAATTACACTCCCTGGGAAGCACTCCTCTCCCTGGAAGATGACATTTGTGCAGTCACTGAGACATTGTTAAGGGCTGCAGAGAGCACCCTGGCCATGCAAGGCTACAATGCCTTCCACAAGTTCAGACCTCAAAATTAGAATACCTGCTAGCTGACAGATTTTACACAAACTTCATCCCCCTTTCCTCACTAGCCATACCCCAAAGCATGTACTTAAAATTACATAAGCTAACTGACTGACATATTACTTCAAACACACTCGCATTGCACCTCCATTCATGCCTGCATTCGCTCTGACTGATTGTACAAAATGGTACTGATCTTGCACGTGCTCAGTAACTTAAAATACATGTGCTATCTAGCAGCAGTGACTGACTAGGTACAATATACTCAATGATCTACAAACTAGACACCTCTATTTAAAGAGCTTTTTTCCACATTAAAATGTAAATCTTCATCTAGATCTGTTTCTAGGGTTTTCCACTCAGACTTCAATTACTGCAAGGGAATACCTGAGGATTTTGGGTCTCACTGCATTTAGGATTCTTATGATACTCATGGCAAAACTCCACATAAGAAAGATACAGTGGTATCTGAAGTCTCTTTGGTCCCAGCAATGACAGCCCTTGTCTTCTCAAATTCCAGTGATGGGGTCTGTCAGAAGAGAAATCACTTGGTGGAAACAGGAAATACTCATAAATCTGGGCCCTTCTCCTCCTTGTTCCAAAGCAGTTAGTCACCACAGACACCTTGAGCTTTGCTTTGGGAGCAGTTTCAGGATGGATAAAAATTACAAGGTGTGTAGAACACCAAGGACAGATGCAACTTGTCCTTATCAAGTTACTAAACTCTTTGATTCATCTTTGCTGTCTGTGACCTCTAAAAGTTCTTACTGGCAATACCACAGTCATGTGGTACATCAGCAAGCAAGGGGGAACCAGGTCAGACTAGCCATGTCAGCTTCGGATATAGTTCAATAAAATAGCACAATCTCACTCTATAGGTGTCCAACAGTCGGTCAGAACAAAACTGTATGACAGACAAGATGAACAAGACAAGGACAGACCCTAAATATTAGAAACTAGATCAAGGGTCTTCCCAGATTAGATCCATCTGTGGGGAGTTCCTCCAGTAGAACTGTTCGCCTCCTCTCTGAACAATCAACTGGCAAGATTCTGCCCTAGGCCTCCATGCTCCATTTGAACCAGATAACCTGGCTAACTCGAGGTCGTTAACATTTCTTGTGAAGGAAAGAGGACAACTTTGTCAAAATAGATTATTTCCAAATGGTTGTTTTTCAGATTCTTGCAGAGTCTCCTTACATAATAGTAGTTGTTGAACTGGTTGTAATTGTACCCATTCTTCTGCTACATTGTGGTGTTCTCTTGTCCATCACAATTTTTTGTACCTCCATTTGGATTTTCTCATTAAAGTTATACCATCCTTGTATTACATCTGCCTCAATGCCTTCTAATCCTTCTCCCTCAATGCCTTCTAATCCTTTTTATCCACAAGTTGTTTTCGCTCAGTGTAAAACACTGGGAACTCCAATGAGCTACCCTGTCATTCCACTGTTCTATTTTATAGGGTATATACGACAGTCTGAAAATATTGTAAGGTCAGCATGAACAATGTGTACTTGGCTGGTGTTCTTTTTAGTTACAGATATCTTGTCAGTTCTTGCCAATCTGTTATGTTTCCCCTATTGTAATTTGTAAATTTGTCTTTCTTAGTCATTTTGTCATTTTCCCTATGTCTGTTATCCCAAATATGTTTAACAGCTTTTTTTCCCCATATTTCTCCTTTTGTGCCCTTTTCTTATTTACATACCTTACTTCTTATTCTGAAAACACTATGTCTCAGTCTTCCATCATTACTGAGATTTACTACTGAAAGTGTGTTGTTGCTAGTAGCGTCTCTCTTGGCAGTACTCATTTGGATCCTGGCAGGATATACATTACCACTATCATACTCCATGTAGCTAACCCTTCAACCTGGTATAACGACCTTTTTCATCACATAGCAATTTCTCTGTCTCAAATGATGCATTTTGGTCCTTCAGTTAGGGTGATCCCTCTCTGCTTTGCCCCTTTGTATGCTAAACTGACTAAAACCATGTACCCATCTCCTTAATTTCTTATGTTCTTCTTCTGTAAGGTATTTTTTGTAGTGCTACTACAGTGTCCCAGTTCTGTGAATGAATTCACCCTTGATGGGATAAATCTTGTAAATATTGTCACAGAATATATCAGCTTAAAGTTCTGCCCTTTTGTTTTGCACTGCTATTGTACTGGATGAAGGCGGCTCATCTCTCCCTTGTTTGGGCTAAAATATGTTCGTCTATATAGACAGGAGAGTCAGCACATTTTTAATCAGTACAGGTCTCCAAAGTACCCATCTCTCCATCGTATCCCAAATTAATTCAGTCTTGATGTAGTACAAGTCTAAATCGCTCTTAAAATAAATTTTTTACATTATTGGCAATAAAAGAGGCACATGCTAAATACCTAAATATGCTTCTCCAGTCGTAAGTCAAACCAAGCAAATTTTTATTAGGAGACTTTAAATATGGTAATAACAACTGGTATATCTACATATCTAGCAGTTGTTATACCAAGGCCTTTCTTGACATCATCAGTCCCAGATTCTCAGGCCAAATAATTGTTATATTTATTAGATTTCAGACCTTCTAGATTTTGTTTAACTCCCCATCTCTTTACACAGCCCAGCCCAACAAGCATTCCCTTCCCTAGTTTAAATCATACCATCCAGTGTCTGTTTTCGTCTGATTTTACCATGGATTGTGGGATCTGATTGGATCTGACATCAGCACTGACTCAGACGCTTCTTGATTCCAGGGCTCTTACTCCTCCCTACCCATAATTCCGTCCACTCCACCTTACTACCCTAGATCTCGTTTGCCACCTGAAGAATTCAGTCATGTATGTGAGGACTCTTCAGTGCTATAACCTTTTGTGATACTGATAACACCTTTTCACACCTCCCTGTACAGCAAGGAATTTCTGTCCATTTTTATGAGTGTGTGGTTTATCTTAGCATTTAGAAGTTAGAGTTAGAGATAGTTGAGTAGTTGGTTAGTTTGTTAACTTGTTGGTTATTTAGTAGTATATTAGCATGTGTTGTTATTACATTATACGTAATTCTGTATGTCTTTGTAGTATTTCATGCAGGCTGTAGCTTAATGTGTTATAGCGAACCTCCTTAGTGTGTGTATGATTTGTAATTAGCTTCTTTAAGTATGGCAGATGGGCAAAATCTAGTCTCAACATCAGATAAAACTTTATACTGTACAATAATTTAATTGAACCAGGTAAGTCCTGTTTCACAGAGTATTACAGAAAACAAGTTCTTGATGTCTAAAGCAACTAAAAATGTTCATCATGCACATTCAGACTCTTTAATTGATAAAGTCCCAATAAACATCTAAAATGTGTTGACCATCACAAAAATATTCTTCACTTTTCTGGCTGTGTATTTGGCAAATAGTTCAGTAATTGAATCTTTAGCAGACACAACAGGTCTTACAGGAGGGTTGATTACGTCATATCTTGAGAACTACCAAACATTCTACTTTCAAATATTGTATTACAGTCAAAGGCAGTATGTGACATAACAGCAGTTTATCTAAATATACATTGATTTTTTTTGGTAGGCTGTTGAAATTTGATTAATTGATATGGATTGATATGTGTTGGTGCCCGCCAGTATTAACATCATCCATCCCATATAATCCGCTGTGTCCGTCAACATCAAGCCTCCACCTTTGTCTGGTTTTATACATCTAATGTCTCTGTTAGATGCAAAACTATCCAAAATAGTCCTTTCCTTAGTTGAAGGGTTGAAAAATGTATTCCAGTTATGTTTCCTCAATAAAAACATTATGTCTTTTTTGCAATTTCTCTCAAAGGCATTTAAGACGTTTAAACATTTGCCCAGTTAGAGTGTGATCATCACCACCCCCATACATCACTTGTAAATTTAATATTTTCAGGTCAATTTGCCATAGCTGCCCTACCTGAAGGAATAAATGTAAAACCCTTCACCAATAAATTATAATGGCTAGGACCAATTTAAATGTCAATAAACTTGAATATATTGTAGTTGTAGTGGGAAGTAACACTGACCCTGCCTGAATCTGGTTGCAAAACATTACTTATCTGTTCTAGTTCTGGTCCAGGCTTCATGGTTCCTGAAGGTAATTGTTCTGCCAGTTTCTCCAGCAACAACCGTTTCTGTTGTGTCTCTAATACCGTGTCCCACCCTCGTGTCTCATCATGTTCCTGGTGGCTATCCTTTGGGAATGCCTCAATAGTGGCTGCATCAAAGGGTCTGGCCCTGCTTCCTCAGATGTATCCTTGTGGACTGTCCCTTCATTTTCTCTATCTTGCACCCAATCATTGTTCTAATCTGTAAAGATGATCCTTGTATCAGGAGATATACATTTTTACTCCATAGTCTCTGTTGTTACGGGTCAATTTTTTATCTTTTCTTGTTTTAAGTGCAGCCATTTTTCAATTAGTCTTTTGAAAAACATCGTTGAATTTATATTTAACTTGTGGAAATAGCAAGTCTTCTACAGTGGTGGTAACCAAAGCCGTAATGTCCTGCCTTAACCTATTCATAATCCTTTCATTGTCCTTAATCAGCAGCCTAGTAAATTAACCTAACTCTATTCTGTCAAACAATTCCAACAATTCCATGTGTAATGGTGTATTCCCCTCCATAATGTTGGGATATTTCCATATTCTTAACCCCAAGGGTACATGTTTACACTAGATACTCTCCTTCAAAAAGTAATTTCCCATTTGTAACGGTTTAAATTTTACCAGTCTAGTCTCCAATTGCAATAT
This sequence comes from Protopterus annectens, assembly GCF_019279795.1. Taxonomy (NCBI): domain Eukaryota; kingdom Metazoa; phylum Chordata; order Ceratodontiformes; family Protopteridae; genus Protopterus; species Protopterus annectens. Next base: position 1,714,424,820 of record NC_056743.1, on the reverse strand, counting down.
CTGCTGCTCTAAGCCAGGATTGTTGTTATTAGTAAAGTTCCCTTCAACCACATTATCTTTCGTATTGTTCAACCACTTATTTACTTTAGGTATATCCAACCAGTCATCCCATTCATGCTGTAAGTGTCTCCATCACTTCTAGTGTTCTGAATTCCACCACTTGACTGACTGTCTGGCAAAACTGTTACACCAAAAGAGTAAGGCTTCCTACCAATGTGGATAGAATGGGGGTTGGCATTTCTCCGATTGTCACATCTTTCAAGTTGACCTAGGACATCTCCACTATTATCTGTGAAAAAATAACCAAACTGCAAAACCTACACAGACATTCAGTTGGTGGAGTCTCAACCAGATATAAATCTTTCAATATTAACTGAAAAACAACTGGAATCTTGATAACTCAGTAAAATTAAATCCAACAACTTTATTGTTTAAACCAAACAAATAAGACAGTACTGGTTAAGCACTTTCCTCCCTTATATTCGAGACTCCCTCACAACCAAAGTAACATTGCTATCTTGGAGATGAGGGCAGTCCTCCTTGCGTTGCAGGCATTCCAGGATTTTCTTCCCAAAGGGAGTGATTTCTGTACAGTCAGACAACTTGTCAGTAGTTAGGTACAATCTAAAATCAGTTTATAAATCTTCTAGTCTTTTTCCTCAAATTTTCAAAGGTGAATACATTTTACACATGTTGGATGTTAATCTTTAACTTCTTCACAGGACCAGGCAATTCAAAAAGTCTGATCAATTGCTTGTTGCTTCTCAAAGCTGAAATTAGGCAAAGCAGTTGTTAAACTTACTCTTTCCAGATGATCATCAGACTGCATTTCCTTTCTCTTGTCTCTACAATCTAAACATAAGGCTAATTGCAAAAGGCCAGTGGCCACTTCAGCAGCTTTTTCTAGTAGACTATCTTTCGATGATATTTGTGCTGCAGCAACCTGGTCAACAGTGCACACTTTTGTATCTCAATACAAACTGGATGAACAGTCCAGATCATGGTCTTCTTTTGGTTCCACCTTTATCAGGAGTGTCCTTCCTTGATATCACCCATGTTCTCATTTTTGTTCACTTCAACGTCCCTCCCTCCCTCCTGCTACCTTCCAAATTGACACAAATGAGCTTCTGGTGAACGGATAGTTCTTTGCCATATCCTGTATATGAACAATCCTACCTGTCTTCCATTCCTACCTTTTTGCTTGTTTGGCAGGTTTAGTCTTGAATACAATTGCTATAAATTATTTTACTGTGGCAAACTCAGTCTGAGGTAGTAAGGTGGAGTGGAGGGAATTATGGGTAGGGCAGGTACCAGAGCTCTGAAACCGATGAGCTTCAGAGTCAGTGCCGAGGTTGGAGCCACTTGGGTCTGACAACCCATGGTTTAACCAGATAAAAGTCAGACATGAATCTGTTGTTATGGTAAGTACATAACTTTGGGATTTAGCCATCACCTTGTTTCTTATTTGCAAAGCCATGAAATGTACTACTGTAAAACTAATCAGTAAGGACAGATGAGATCTGCAAAGTTTGTGCCCTTCATGGATCAGTCTTTCAGGGTTAGATTTTGCCTTCTTTTTTTATTAATTTATTAATTTCCTTGATAAATTCACCAAAGCCCTAGATGAAGGACTTTCCATCTTCTTTACTTATCTAGAGTTAGCCAAAGCATTTGGCACCATTGCGTATTGTACTGTTGTAAATAAGTTAACACCACTAAACATCAGCCCCATTGCAGTTCACTAGATTGTTAACTGCCAATGAAGCCAAACATACTTGATTAGATTAAATAGTATCCTCTTCATAAAGTAAAATGTAGCTAACAGTTTCCATCAGGGTTCTGTTCTAGGCCCTCTCCTATTTTAAGTGTGTTTCTCTGAATTATAGGCAAATGTTAATAACTTTTGACTATCTAAATCTGAAGATGACTGCAAACTAGGAATCATCCAAAATTCCATCTCATATTCGATAATATTCCAAAATGTAGCACAGTCACATTTGGTACAATTACTATTTCTGCACAGTGTATTATAGGTGGATTCACCTTAAGATTGACACCTTCATTTCGAATTTAGGAACTACAAGTCAGAATATCTGCATTATTGCCAGAAAATTATTTTATTTATCTTACATGTTGTGGGTTCTCATCCAGATTCCAGTCTGTCTTAATTTCCCTTTATCCTGGTCTCATTTACTTCATCATAGAATACAGTACCGTACTTCATTTAAAATGTATAGCTTAACACTACTGTCTCAAATGTTAAGATACTAGGATTTTAAAACCAGAAGAATCCAAAGTTTAAGAACCTCTGTTATTTGATAAACTAAAAGCCCTCTCCTTATTTTCTGTGGCCTATAGGTTCCTGCAAGGTGATCTGTACCTTGCCTTCTGAGCTATGTCAGACCCTGCTCACTGCAAACATTTACACTAAAAGAAAAATCCCTTTGTTGATACACATTCAAATGACCTAGGTCCTGTGATGTCCCTCTGTCCATCTGGGCTTAAGGGTTATCCAGTTCTCAGCACTTGAGCTGATCCTGTTCCGTAATGCTTTGTGCTTAAACTGCTCCCCAGCTCACGTTTGTCACTGTTACTGTACAGATGTGATTCTCCAGAGCTCCGATTGAACAGTGTTTTGCTTCACATAAGTTTAGGTCTTCTGTTGTATTTTCACATCTTTATTCTAGGAGTATTTATTTGTGTATTTAATGTTTTTCCTATGCTTTTTTAAAAATGTTTACCACAGATTACTTTGGTTGTCTCTCTCTCCCATCAGAGAACTTTGTCATGGATGAGGCTTCAGAATTTAAAAAGTGTCTTCAGTGCAGATAAACAGTTCCTCCACAGGACCTGCATTTTCAGTATGTTTATTGCCCAGACCCTGGTCATTTCGATATGGATTGCAACATTTGTTCTTCGTTTGGCTACTGGGACTTTCTGGGCTGAAAGAACAAACTAATTCTAAGAGGCATTCTTCCCTGTTTTGAAAGACTCAGTTGTATCTTCTAGCAAATCGTTACCCAGTCAATAATCCAAAAGCACTGAGAAGCAAGTTGTTAAGACTTTGGACAGTGACATAGACAATGGAAAGGCAAATAAAGAGTTGAAAAGAAATCTAAAGAGAGAGACTGAGACAAAATTTCAGACAGGAGCCATGAAAAGAGAAATTGAACAGAAAAAGATCTGTGGAGTCCATGGTTTTAACAGCACCAGTTCCAAAGGTAGTAAGGTTCCTAGAGATTCCTCAGCTGTCTTGGCCCTTTGCACAAATTCATTCTTCAAGTTATTCTTGAGACTATCTTCATCATCTCAGACCATTCATTAGAAAGACTTCTACCTTTGGGCTCTTGATCATCAAAAAGGGAACTTTTAAGGTTCATTAGCTCTAGACTCCTCCCCCCTATTAGGTCCATCCAATTCTCTATGAACCTTATTGACATCTGTTGGGAAGGGATGATGATGTGAACCTTTGGGAAGTCTCAGATAAATGTGGGAATAGTCTCCTATTTGTCATCTTCAAGGGCTGATAGGGCTGGGCCACCTACTACCCTTACATTTACTCCTTCAGTGGTTCAATCCTCAGATCCAGTCAATTCAAAGCTGAGGTTTCATCCCATTTTTCCTCTGTTGGCTTTAGCAACTCTAGAATCTTGAACGTCAACAGTTCCTCATATCTGTTTGACTCAGAGACCTTCAGAGCCGAGTGTGATCTAGACCCAAGAATTGAACACCAACCACTCAGGGCCAGGGTTTGCTTCAACAGGTCTGACTCCGTCCCTGTCCTCATGTGACAGCTATACAGCGGTTCTGGCCTCAGATCAGGTGGGTTCATCAATCCAGAGACTTTCTTCATTGGTGCCATTGACTCCTGTGTTGGCTTTGAAGTCATTTAATAAGATTTTGGCCTGTCCATTTTCATGAGAAGAGGACATTTATGTGAGTCCTTGGTCCCCCACAAACCTTCCAATCTTCCTACATCCATCCACTGTCATCATTCTCTCCAAGAACAGCAAATCTCTTGACAGCCTTGATCTTCTCCTTCCTCGAGGGACTAGGAATACATATGACTCTTCAAAGCTTTTCTCACCTGAGGAACACAGAAAGTGTAAGTGCATGTTAAGGGACTTGGACCCACCACAGGAGTCTCTCACCAAGAACAGTGTCCTTGATAAATGGGAAAGGTACTCTAGATCTTCTCCTGAAAATGCCACCTTTGGTGAACTAATGGCATTATTAACACAAAAAAGGGAGATTGGTCTACTGATACTTTTCCCAAAGCTAAAGGGGTGCTCTTCAAGTCTTTTGAAGCTAGCCCGTCTACTTCCTTGGTGGTCTATTCCGAGGATTGTCTCATTGATATGGTCTTTCATGGGACTTGGCAGGATTCCATTGTGGTGAAACTGATACTCCATTAACCAAATAAGGTGCTTGTTCCTCTCAAGGATCACCCACACTGGAGTAAAGGACCTCTGGTGGATTCAACTCTGATTGCAGCAGCCACTAAACAAGAACTATCTGAAGGAAGAATTATGGCCCGTCAACCTAATAGGGAATACAGAGCAGTAGGTCATTTTGGGAAGTAGTTCTATGGTTTAGGGATGTTTTTCTTCAGGGAAGTGAAATATATTTCACATATTATGAGGCTCTAGAAGGATATAACAGATGAAGTACTAAACTCCCTCAGGAGGCCTCAAACTGTAGATTCAAGAATGGCCATGGAATCTGAACTGGGAAGTATGTTATCCATTATTAATATCATCATGAGGCTCATGTCTACCACAGACAATGGTGCTAGAATAGCAGGTACTGGCATTGCTATTTGCCACCATGCTTGGCTAAGATTGTGTGATTTTGTGGACAACTTTAAGGCATCCCTCCTGCATGCTTCCTATGCTAGATCATTTGTTTGTTCTAAAAGTCAAAGATACTTTGTCTAAGAGAGGCCAATACGGTACAACTTTAGCTGCTTTGGGAGTTCAGCTTTCTAACCCACAACAGTCCTATTCCAGGTATCAAGTGGGATGTAAGTGACTCTGATTTAGAGAAGCTCAGCAGTTTGCCTTTGACTCCTCTTCTGACATGGTTCTCCATGGCAGAGAGGCAAATTCTAGTGAATGCCCTTCCAGAGGCAAAGGGGGTCCACAGAACCAAGGGGTCCCTTGTCAAACTTTTTCAGTGTTACTGAAAATGTCCCTGCCTGCTACCTTCTGGGGGCAGTTGAGAGATGCTTATGCCTTCACCTTCAAAATTGGATGGACATAAAATAAGATTCTGGGTGGAGGGCATCATATCCAGGGGCTGCATTATTCCCATCTAAATCCAAACCATATTACAAGACACTTCTAGGTATTCCATCCAGTCAAAGAGCTGTAGCTCATGAAATCCTCAAGCTGTAAGATAAGAGTAATCCAGCAGGTCCAACAAAGAATCCCGAGTCTACTCAGGATTCCTTTTAGTCCCAAAGAAAAACAAGGGCGTCAGGCCTATTTTGTACCTCAGTAGTTTGATCACATATGTAAGAAAGACCAAACTCCAGATGGTTACAGTGTAGGCCATTCTTCCTGTCCTTAGTAAGGAGGGACTGAATGCATTCAATATATATTCAAGATGCCTTACTACCATGTGAAGATTGCAAGGCAGTCCAGAAAATATCTTCACTTCCAGCTGGGAGCCAGACATTATAAGTTCTAAGCATTGCCTTTTGGTTCCCCACAGTCCACAGGTTTTGGACAAATGCACAGTGATTGTCACAGCTCATCTCTGGCTGCAAGGGTTCTAAGTGTCCCTGTACCCAGACAACTGGCTTCTTATTGCAAGCATAAAAAAAATCCTTAATCCGTGAAATACATTATTTACTCCACTTGTGTCAATCCTTTGGCATTTCCACAAACTACAAAAAGTCAGTCTTGATACCAGTTCTAAACCTGGATTTGATAGGATGCAATTTAGATGCAGAGTCTCAAATTGTGAAGTTGCCTCAGTCAAGACTGACTTCCCATCTCATGCAAGCACAGAATGTTCTCAGTTTCCACATTCCACCAGCATCTCTGATGCTTTATCTGCTGGACTCCATAGGTTCATAGGTTCATACTAGGCTGTCTGCCCTGGGGCATTTATAAGCCTAGCCCGATTGTGTTTGGCTTACGCCACCCCTTGATTTGAGTATACTGTGCCCTTTTTAAAGTTTAGTTTACTGTGCCTCTGTCTAATAGTGACAGGAAGTAATCCCCGGGACAAACCTACGATCCCCCATCCACTCATCAAGATTCTTCTTGAAGAGAGTCAGTGAGGTGCTCTGCCTAACATGAATTGGAATTCTATTCCAGAGTGAAGGGAGCCTCTGGGTTATGAATCTGTCCCTCCAGCATGTTCTATTTATTTCTGTGCTGAGGTTCAAGTCCCTCGAGCACGTGGCTCTAAGGGATTTAGATTTACTGAGGTGGAGCATGTCCATTAATTCTGGGTTGGACATAGCTTTATATGTCAGGCATAGATCGCCTCCTCGAAGTAGGCGGTATGCAACTGAGTAGAGCTGGAGTTTTTTTAACCGAGCAGCATATGGCATCTGTTTAAGTCCCTTGATCCTCCTGGTGAGGTACATTTGGGGTCTTTCTAATTGCTGCAGGTGTCAGGTAAGGTACATCCCAAAGGGGGCATTGTATTCTATGATGGGCCTGATGAGGGATGAATAAAGGGGCTCGATTACCTCTCTTGATCTAGATGTGAATCCTTTCATGATGAGGTGGGCTATGTAGAAGGTCTTTCTAACCACTTTGGCAATGTGGTTGTCAAAGGAGAGATTGCCATCAACTTGGGTCCCCAGATCCCTAATTACTTTCTCTGTACTTAATGGGTTACCACCTTTGTGGTAATTTGTGGGCATATTATTTTTGCCAAAGGGTATGACTATACACTTTTTGGCATTTAGCTTTAGACCATGGCTCTGGCACCAGTTATCCATCTCCGCGAGACCTTTTTGAAGGATGTTTGTGTCAGCTGGAGAGTCGATTATGGCGCCCAGTTTGGTCATCTGCGAACGTGGTGAGCCATAGTCCTCCCATGTTGGCCTGTACCTCAGAAAAGTAAATACCGAACAGAAGAGGTCCCAGGCCAGAACCTTGTGGGATGCCACTTGTGACCAGTTTCGAGTCTGACATGGTTCGAAAGATGGTAGCCTCAATAGCTGTAGTTCTGAATGTGAAATTCTTTTGGGTTCATCATTGGACACTATCAGTACAATGGGGGCTATAGACCCACCCTGTTCATCACCCAGTCAAATTGTCTATCCTGTGTTGCCATCACATATCATGGACTCTTGTCTGAAGCATCAAAGATGCCCATTTATCTTTACCTGTCCCATGGCCATAGGTACCACGGTTACCTCCAAACTAGGGTGGGCAGGCATTTTGAGTTTAGGATTTCCCAAGGAACATGGAACGCTATAGAGGCCCATCTTCATATCTGATCTGGAGATGAGGGCAGTCCTCCAGTTTTACCTTCTTGTTCTTATCCTTCCCAAGTGGGTGATCTCAATGCAGACAGAAAAAAACATCTGTTGTCAGGTACATGAACAAACATGGGGGAACTTGTTCTTACCTGCTGTGTCAGGAGACCATGAGAGTATGGCAATGGGTGTTCACAGCTCTTTCTAAAAGCAGTACACATACTAGGATGAACCAATGTCCTAGTGGGCATGCTGAGCAGATGCATTCTCATGCCTCACTAGTGGCTGTATACTTGTTGTCAACAAAAATTTTCGGTTGCCTGGGGCCAGCAGTGCTGTGATCTCTTTGCATCTCCAAACTGCATGATTTGCAGAAGTTATTTAGCCATCATCCGTTGAAAAGGACAGTCACTATCAGACTCTATAGTCCATTTGGTTACCCATTCTCATACATGGCTTTCCTCCAGTACTGTAATAAAGAAATTCCTGTACAAAGATTCTATGTAAGGTAGCTGTCATTCTCATCATATCCTTCTGATCCCCCAGTACTGTAATAAAGAAATTCCTGTACAAAGATTCTATGTAAGGTAGCTGTCATTCTCATCATATCCTTCTGATCCTGACAAATATGATTCCCTTACCTGTGGCCTCATCTTCTACAACCAACATGTGGGTTTGATCATGCACTGAATCTTCTTTCTCACCTGTTTGGCATCACCCATACAGACATCAAATCCTTCAAACTAACTGCATAGTTTCTCCAATTCCAGTGATGGACAGTGAACCCACTTTATGCTGTAAACTGGCTCATATCTTATCTGTTTCTCAAAAGTTGCCCACTCAGAAAATCTACAAAAGTTAACTGGAAAATGTTTTCTGTGCGGGCCGTGGACAAAGGGTTGGATCCCTTTTCTTCCCCTATGCCCATCTGTTCTGGATTTTCTGGTTAGCCTTTTTCATTCTGGTGCAAGTTATTCTGCCATTAAGGTGCAGCTTGCTCCTATTTCAGACTTTCACTTTGGTTCACATTCTTGTTCTTATGCTTTCCTCAAGATCTCAAATAATTTCTTAAAAGGCATTTGTTGTTGAAACCACCAATCAAAGATACAGCTCGTCCTTGGGAAGTTCCTCTAATATTGCAGGTCCTCATGCAATCACCCTTTGAGACAACCAGCAGAGGTATTACTAAACATGTACACACATAATTACTTCAGTAAGCAAATGCAGAACCACCAACTGTGAGGTTTATCATTTTATTTAAACAAGGCTATAGATGTCTGGACCCATATGATTTAAAATAAACATTTTCACTAACCCTAACACATAACCGCACCACAGCAATGTACATTGGACCCACTGTGCAAGCCCAGTATTACAGTGAGGGGTTACATTCCTAAACTAGAAGCAGATCTTTCACTTGCAGCTCCCCTGCAAGTCCAAATTCCATTGCTGAGAAACTCAGAAGCCATTAATACCATCAGTTTGGATGGAAGAAACTATGGAAGATGCTTTGTGTGAAAGGCCTGATTATAGTCATGTGAACACACACACACACACACACACACACACACACACACACACACACACACACACACACACTCAAAGCCCTTTGCTTAAGTGGTGCTGTTTTTTGCTTGTTTTGCTGGCTATTCATACTTCATATCTAGCTTTAGTTGATTTGATCAGGGACAACAGTTGCTTGTTAAGTTTAGAAAGTGTGTTTTTGACATCTTGATAGTTACATTTATTACTTTGTACAGTGAGTGCTTTTCTTTTATTGTAGAGCCTGTTTATATTTGGGGTCCACCATAGGAGTTTATTTTTAAATTTGGCAGTGTATCTGCTTGGGACATATACATCTATAAGTCCAAAACACATGGAAACTGCACCAACTGGAAAAGAACACGCTTTATTGTAAACGTCCACAAATCATAAACGCTTTGTAAACACTGTGCGTTTTCGTCCACATCACCAGTAAGACTTCATCAGACAAGTTATTCGTATCAAATTGCTCATTAAGTACTCTAATTAAGTTTAAAACAACCAATAAAAATACATTGCATCTTATCTAAACCAATAGAAAAAGGCTCATTACATACAATTCTATAAATAATTGGTAAATATGTTGACTTATGTTAAAACATTATAAAAACTCAAACACTCTCCCAAAAAACCATTATGATTCCATCTGTGTGTACATGTAATCATATTTCATTTTAAATAAATTCATTTCAATAAATAGTCATAGATTAAAAATCTATATATTACCCAAAAGTTTAATTTATTCATTAAAAACTCAATCTATTTGTATTTAAATAGCACCATCTCCTGTTCATTTAAAACCATTACTAGTGTAAGCTATATTTTAGCTGCTCTCAGTTCTGCTCTCAGATATACATCTATGCAGCTTTTCATATGTGTATAGAATTCAGCAGTAAAATATTTCACATACTCATTAGGGTCATCATGTTGGAGAGGGATGTTAAATTTAGCCAGGTCATCACTCAGTTTTCATAGATTAGCTTTCCCATGATATCATAATACTGAAAGCTACTGTGACTAATTTATGGTCCTATTTATGATAGAGGAAGTTACTACTGGCGGGAACAAAGCTGTCCTATATTGCTGAGGACCAAGTCCAGGAATTTGCGTCTCCTAGGTGATATGTGTGGGCTAAGTGGTTCGGAGAGTTTGTATTTATGTAGTGTAGAAATCTCTGGGCATACGTATTATGGGGATGTCTTCCAGGCCTTATCCCCATACACCACGACACTGACTATTAGCTCCAATTCAGGGATAAAGTTCTGAGTATGACTGAAAATGACCTCAGTCTGATTTGTCGCATGGCCTTTGAAGGAGTCAGCTGGGGAAAGGTGCAAGTGAGATTAAGACAGCAGATTCTCCACCCTGTGAAGGGAGATTGGTATGTATCAAACTAAAGAACAGACACCTGGGGTCAGACTGCAGGAGTATGCTTCTTGTAAGCAGCTTAGATGTGGGGCTGTAAACATGCCAAGGGGATTATTGCTGTCTAGACCAGCATAGCAGGTGTGGGGACAGACATCTGCAGGAGAACCTAGTGTTCAAGACATTGTAACATACCTGTTGGCAAAAGGCAGTGGGAGTTAGGAACAAAATGATCTCCTGACTCCCTGCAGGGTATGACTGTCCCTATCTCCACCCCTTCCCTCCAGTGCTTGGTGTTCTCAGATGTTAAAAGGTGGTGAAAATAAATGGGTCAGTCAGAGGTGAAGTCTTGATTGTGGGGTTCAGAAACGTATACAAAATAACTGTCAGAGATTCATTATGTATGCTATTAAAGAACGACGTATATATATTTGGTAGTTTATAGAGGTCCAAGTTACCTAACATGCTGTTTTTACCCAAGGTGCGCCAGCCATGACTGGAAGAAGACTGCTCAGTCCACTGCAAGCATCTACAAAGGCACTATGTTTATGCTTAGTATTGTTTTATCAGTAAAATGCAGCATTACTCATTAATTCACAGTGACATAGGTCACTTCTAATATCAGGAGTCTACTGAGTATAGTATCTTTTGATAATGCATTTGTGATGCAGGTCTCTGCATCAGCAGTCTATATATTATACTGTAGTTCAGTAGTTTGGTAGTGCACTGTTTTGCAAATTATTACTGCCAGCATTGACAGTCTGTAAAGTTTATTATGGTTCAGTAATGCATTGTGATTCGTCACTACAAGCATGGGCAGTCTGTGTGGCACACTGTGGTTCGATAATGCACTGTGACAAATGGTCACTGCCAGCAGCAGCTGTTTGTGCAATGCAGCATGCTTCTACAGTGCGTAATGGAACAGGTCATTGCCAGCATTAACGACCTGTACAACCTATAGCAAGAAGTTGCTTCCAGCATCAGCAGACTGTGCAATGCAGTTTAATTTACTAATGCATAATGACAAGCGCCACTGTCAGCATGAGTACCTTATGTAGTACCCTATGGCTCAGCAATGCGTAATGACATAAGCCACCACCACAAGCAGCAGTGTGATTCAATATTATACTGTGACAGACATCTCACCAACATTATTAACAAGCATGCAGTGCAGTGTGGTTCAGCAATGCCCTGTGATGTAAACTGATTACTCAAAGTAACACCAGCATCAAATACAACTTAACTATATACTGTAACCAATCTAGAACTGAAAATTAAGGTATGCAGATGCTCGAAAACAGTGACATAATTGTGTAAGCAATAATACCCAACAGTTTCATGGCAGCTTAATATGTTGCTATGAAGCGTTTTTTATTACCTGAAGTTAACACACTTCTGAAGAACGTTAATTCTCTAATCGGGGTTTAATTTACAGTTTGCCAAGCAACTATAGTGCATCTTGGAATAATGTATAACAAATGTGTTAACAAATACAGTAGCAATATATGGAATATTTATGAAAATAAGTATCTTATATGTTAAGGTAATTTTAATCATTTATTTACTTATATAACTTTGTTAACTGAGAAGGGCTGGTCCAAGGAACATTTTTAATTACAAACTGAGCTATAAGGTGGAGAAATGCATTTTTTTTTTTTGATGCATAATGACTTGGTAGAACAAAATGTACACATTATGAAATCTTTACAGCAGACATTGAGTTGGGTTTCAATGATATTCTTTCAAAGTGATATGCAGCTTTTCATCCTAGATCTGTCATGCTAATTCATAACCATCCCTTATTGTTTCAGTTATTGAGGCTTCCATAACTGTAGCTGTTGAACCACTCTACCCTACTGTGAGACATGGAGACAAAATTACTCAAAACTGTACCACTAACTGCCAAAACATAACAAAAATGGATTTTGAAATAAAGGAACCTAACAACAGTAAAACAAATGGAAGTAACTGGATTTCCGTAACTTATGTGATTCAAAGCTGGGATCCAACTCCAAGCTGTTACGTCAACTGTGAAGATGCAGGAGAGCCGGAACAGGAACGTAATAAATCCTTCGTCAGTGTTTTCGGTAAGCTACCACGGGAGCATTTGTTTTTTTTATTCAGTCATCAGAATTCAAGACATTTAGGTAATAAGGTAGGAATTATGTTGTTATGCAGCTTGCTAACTGACAAATCATAAATAAGTAAAACATTGGATTTCTTTACTAATGTAGTTTCAGTGATTTAGTTCCAGTAATAATGCTGATGTTTTCAGTGCTTGATCTAGACTTATTGCATAGCAATCTCACTGTGACTGAGGTGCAGGGATTAGTCAAATTCGCTGAAATATTCATAGCCTTTATATAGTTAAACAATATGGTTCATTAATAGTGTGATACCTAAAGCTGTGTTGTGAGCATCGTGCTAACGTGAGTTCATTATCTGGGTAAATTATTATGATATGCTGTGATAAGCCACACCTGCAGCATGTTAGTATGACTGTGTGTGTGTGACTTAACAGTATTGAAATAAAAAGATCATGTGACCAAGAGCTCAGAAATAAAAAGATCATGTGACTATGAGCACTGAAGTAAAAAGATCATATGACTAGGAGTACTGAAATAAAAGATACAGAGATGTTATTGCTGACTGTGATCGTTTAACAAGTGGAATGCAACTGACCGATCAAGTTTTAAGTCTACATATATGCATAGCAGTAAAAGAGGATACATACTTTTATAGCTGTCAGAGGGAGCATATTATTTTATCTTTCTTCAGAGGATTCCTGTAGCAGTATTCATGACATTAGGGTTTCTGGTTCCCACCATCAGTTATGATCTGGTCAGATTTTCCAGTATCTGAACATTCCCTTACATAAGCTAGTTCTTGTCTGTCTGTGTACTTGTACCATCATCAGGTCTATAAAACTGGCATCAGCAGGTACCGTCTTCAGTTCTTCTTTGTAACTTGAAACTATTGCTGACATGACTGCATTTTCATTTGTTAATTTGTTTCATTTGTTCATTTTGGCACACATTCAGTCGAGTAATTGTTTCAGAAGATTTCCATTTTTTGAAGTTTGAAAGAAAATGAATGCTTCAAGGTGGCAAAGGTTTTACTGAACATAGTAACTTCCCCACAGAAGTCAATTGCTGTATCTGCTTGTGGTTGACCAGTTGCACCTAAAACCATACCGTTAACCTGGAAATATCAAAAATCTGGAAAAAAGCCCATGAAACGTAGGTACAATTGGGGAAAAATCTGGACAGTGATTAAAATAAAATTTGCATACATAATGACGTAACCTCGTCCACTCTAATGGAATGTGGGATACCAACATTCAAACACAAACTGAAAAACAGGTAAAGTAATACAAAATGTAACCAGAACAGTATAATTTTATTTATATGAAGCTAATAACCAGATCCTGAAGACACGTTAAGGGTAAAATGAGGAACAATTATTAGTAGCTTACTATCTGTTTCAGCTATGAAGCTCACAAGATGGCTAAAATGTGTCACTTTATACTTACAAAAACATCTTTTGATGAATTAATATGATTCAGTATTATTTCCCATGGATATTGGTTAAAAAAAAAAAAAAGCAATAAAAACTTAACACTATGTGTGACACCCTGTCAGTGGGGGAATAATGAGCAACATCATCCAGTTTTTATGACTGAAAATGAGGAACTTTCCTAATAATCAGGTACACTTGAGAGGTATGCACAGATCATAATGCATATTGATTTAACTAACTTTATAAAAGCATTATGTTTTCGATGCAGCCAGGATATGCTCAAAATTTTTGTGCAAAGCCAAAAATAATGTGAGGCTAAAGCACAGATTCAGTAAACATTTTTTTAAACTAATACATCTGAAGTAGTTGACTTCATTTGATCATCAACCTGTGGGATGTCTGTTTCGGACCAGATCCGAGACAGCAGCTTCACCAGCATCTGATCCAAGCTCCAAGCTCCTCCCCCTACCCATAATACCCCTCCATCTCATTCCTTCCCAGATCTCATTTGCCGCCGCTTTGCCAAGCAGATTGGTCTTAGAGTTCCAGACGTGGTAGGTACTTTTTCTGCTTTTTTGTGGGTGTTAGAGTTGCTGTAGGTGTAGGTAGGTTTCTTCTGCCCTTTGCCTTCCCTCCCCTTCATTTCCCATTGCGTTTCCATTAGAAAAAAAAAAAAAAAAGTTTTCTGTGTTCTAGGTAGAGTAGGCATTATCTCCTTTCCCCCTCCTTGTGAGTGAGTTGTGTGTGAGTGTTGGTGTCGGGTAGTTTAAAGTATTTTGTACATCGTACCATCTTTGTTGTCATGGCAGATCAGCAGGCCAAACTGGTCTTTAGAAAGTGCACAGAGTGTGGCCATATGTTGCCCCTGGCGTATGGCCACACTCTGTGCATTGTGTGTTTGGGGGCAGCCCATCTTTCTTCGGACTGCCCTATTTGTGCGGGGTTCAACCCCAGGGCCCTAAAGAATTGTAGGGCAAAACTGATCCTCAAGGGACTTCTCCCTGCTCTGGAGGCGGCTGCCTCTACTTCTATTGTGGTCACGGTTGTGACCACTCCTTCCACTTCAGCCACTGTCTCTTCCTCTCCCTCCCAGGCTGGGACTCAACCTCCTGGACATAGGCCTGTGGATAGGGAGTCTAGAAAAGAGAGGAGCAAAGAGAGAGAGAGGGAGAGAGAGAGAGAGACAAAGGGAGAAAGAGATCCCAGGACCGTTCGGATCTTGTGGGCCCTCCTCCTAAACAGCTATTCTTTTTTAGGCCAGCTTCTCCTCGGCTCCAATCACTGAGATTTTCACTTTTTTATGCCTCATTCTAGGGACTGGATACATTGACCCTCCGGGATGGCGTCGGTGGCCTTGTCGCGGTCCACCAGAAGTTTATCAGAAACGGATATGGACAAACTGATGCAAAGGTTTATTTGCACCCAGATTTAGATAGGGGTCTTGCCAGCCCCTTTTCCCTCTGGGGGAGTTCGCTTTCCTTTTTCGCCCTGATATCTCCTTTTCCGGTCCGACCCCCGGTATTGGAGTTCATGGATCTGAGAGGTCCCGGAGTCAGGGGGTCGCTGCTGATGGTACTGTGTACCTCGATGCCAGCCATTACCTTGAGCATGTTGGATCCGACTAGTTTGGACCCGAGCAGCTCTCTGAGCTGAAGTCTGGGCATCAGATCCGAGGGGTTGTGTCTTTCTCCTTTGGCTCTGATGCTGTTGGGTCAAGGCCTACCCCTTAGTATCTCGTCTCCTTCATGCTTGGCTCTGATCCCCATGCCAGATCCGGGGAGAGCAGCTTCCTTATTAGTTTCTCAGAAGGCTCACTCCCCCTCAGCTTTTGATGTGGTGGAAAGGGTTCTCTCCAGGGGATCGAGGCCCCTGACCATCTCATCAGATTCCGCCCTGACTCCCTTGCCTCTGGGTACATCTTCAGCCATTTTGCCCATGCAAGGACAACCCGTGCTCAATGTGCCCCAGACTGTTTCCCTCAAGGAACCACAGGTAGTTTATGAGCCCTCTCCGGAGAGTCCCACTGAAGAGATTCCTTGTAAACGAATGGGCAAAAGGAGGCACCAGGACTCCTCTCCAGAGTTCCTCACTAAGGACACTGATTTGGAAGAAGGGGAAGGTTCCCCCTAGATCACCCCCCCGACAATATCTCCTTTAGAGACATCATGGAAATCCTGCACCAGAGGGGAAAGGGGGGGTTAGTTCACCCCGAAGCCTTCCTCGGACGAGTTGGTGTTCCTGGAGACCTTCGACATGGGCCTGTCTACCTCCTGGGTGTCCCCCCTGCAGATCCCTTGGTGGACCTTATTACCACAAGGGCATAGAAGGAGCCGGACACTGTGGAGCCATTCCCCAGATGCCCCAATAAAATCCTGAACCCTCCCGTAGCCAGACCTAATTGGAACAAGAGGTCCCCAGTGGATGCCATGGTGGTAGCAGCTGCCACTACAAAAGAACTATTCCAGGAAAGTTCTATGGTCCATCTCCCTGACCATGAGTCCAGGACGATGGATTATTTGGGAAAGCGGGCCTATGCTTCAGCAACCTTTTCTATAAGGACGACAAATTATTTGGTCCACGTAACTAGACTACAGTGAGACCTGGTCAAGGAGTTCACTGAGTCGCCCTCTGAGTCCATGTCACCAGAGGATAAATGTACATTCTCCGCACGAATGGCCACACTCAAAGTGGTTACTAATACATCCATGCACCTCCTTTCGCATGCTGCTGAAGGAGCAGCAAGTCCGGCGTTGCCATGAGATGACATGCCTGGCTCGGGCTTTGTCAATTCACAGAACCCTTTAAGGCTTCTTTTGTGAATGCCCCTTATGCTGGTTCTTCCCTGTTGGAAAGATGGTTCGTGAGATGTTGGTCCAGAGTGAGAAGGACAGGAAGACTCTGTCTGCCAGTGGGATCCACTTCTCTAACTCCCAAACATCCTTTTCCAGGAATAAGAGGTGGCAAAAGAAGATGTTGTTCCAGAAGTCTCAGTATTCCTGAGGGCACTCAGGACTCACTCTCGCCTAGAGGCAGAGGGGGTCTGGATAGACGCTGGCCCAGAGGCGGGGGGGGTGTCCGAGAAACTTCAGGTCTCGAGAACCGTTCTCGGACAGATCCGCGCAGCAGCCCTGAGGGGTTGCCCGACTGCTCTGCTCTAGAGGCAGTCGGGGGTAATCTTTCTATGCACCTTATGGCTTGGGGGTCCATATCATCAGACCGCTGGGTGCTTCATATAATATCCAGAGGTTATAGCTCCCCCTTTGTGTCTTTTCCCTTTCCCCTAAACACCTCCTGGACATTCCACCTGTGCAAAGGGAGGCAGCAGCACTTGAAATAGAAAAGCTGCTAAGGAAACAAGTCATCCAGCCTGTCTCCCAAGATTAGTCTGGATAAGGCATCTATTCCAGGTTCTTTTTAGTGCCAAAAAAGATAGGGGACCTAAGGCCTCTCCTGGGCCTTTCCACTCTAAACCTGTCAGTTGCCAAAGAGAAGTTCCGGATGGTCACTCTACAATCCATCCTACCTTACTTGCAGGAGAATGACTGAATGTGCTTAATAGATCTCCAGGATGCGTACTACCACATCAAAATGTACAGACGCTCCAAGAGGTTCCTCTGCTTTTGGCTAGGGGTCAATCCCTTTCAGTTCCAAGCCCCCTACCCTTCAGTCTCACCACAGCTCCCAGGGTGTTCACCAAGGTCATGGCAGTAGTAGCGGCTCACCTGAGACTTCAGGGGATACAGGTCTACCCGTACCTGGACGATTGGCTCCTTGCTGCCCCACCAGGCATCTACTTTGTCAGGCCAGCGACTATTTCCTGAAGCTATCCGACTTGCTTGGAATCTCAATCAACATTTCCAAGTCTTCTCTAGACCCAGTTCATGTCTTAGACTACATTGGAGTGAGGATAGATACGTTACAGTCCAAGGTCTTTCTAACTCCAGAGAGAGCCCAAGGTCTTTCTAACTCCAGAGAGAGCCCAAAGTTTACAACTTCATATGTTTATGATCTTTCAGTCTCATCTTCCTCCAGCCGAGGTGGTTTTAAGAGCCCTGCGTTCCATGGAGGCCACCATTACTCTTCTACCCTGTGCTGGTCTTCATGTGCGAGTTCTACAGTGGACACTAGCAGTTCAATGGTCTTCTGCCATTGACACATCCAGTTCATATAAGCAATGCGTGCAGGAAGTCCCTCTTCTGGTGGATAAGCTCCCTGGAGCTAGTCAAGGGACGAATATTTATTGCAGCCCCTCCCCAAGCCACGGTAACCACGTATGCCGCCCAACTGGTGGGGGGGGGGCATTCTTCTGGCAGGACAGTCCAAGGCACGTGGTCCCTGAACGAGACCAAATTGCATATCAATGTTCTAGAGATGAGGGCGGAATTATTAGTGTTGCAGGCCCTTCATGCCTTTCTTCTTCTGGGAACTATTGCAATTCAGACAGACAACATGTCAGTGGTCTGGTACATCAAGCAGGGAGGAACCAGATCTTACCTCCTTTGTCGTGAGGCCATCAGAGTGTGGAAATGGGCGATCTCCACCAGCTATTTTCTGATAACAACTCACTTTCTGGATTAATCCAACATACTGGCGGACAAACTGAGCAGGACTATTCTAATGCCTTGCAAGTGGTTTCTGAAGCCTTCAGTAGTGGAGCAGATCTTCCTTAAGTGGGGTCAGCCTTGTTGCGATCTCTTCGCATCTCCTTCCAATGTGAAGTGCAGTGAGTTGTTCGCTCTGATCCCCTCACACGGGCCATCCCCCAGGGATGCTCTGGTCCATGTTTGGCCTCCCGATCTCCTTTATGCTTATTCCCCTTTACCTCTCATGACAGAATTTCTCCAGAAGGTTTGCCGGTTGGGGAGCAGATTCATCCTCATTGCCCCATTCTGGCCTCGCCAAGTCTAGTTTCCCTTTCTATGGTCTCATCTGATAGTGCCTCCTTGGATCTTGGATCTGATACCGGATCTCATTTTGCACCCCTCGAGGGTCCCTCATCCAGACCTGGGCAGTCTGAAGCTCACTGCTTGGCTGCTCCAATTCCCTTGATTGCTAGGACTCCCAGTCTATCTTCCCCGGTCAAGACTGTTCTGGTGGCAGCTCATAAATTGTCTACCAGAAAAATATACCGTAGCAAATGGAAACATTTTTCTCTCTGGGCTTCTCAGAGGGATTTGGACCCTTTCACAGCTCCTGTTCCAGCGGACTTGAATTGACCTTGAGTTCTTGGCATATATTTTCCAGCAGTGTGCCAGCTCATCTACAGTAAAAGTTCAACTGGCTGCCATTTCCAATTTCCATGTAGGTGAGAACATGGCTTCTTTAGCTTACTCCAGACTTTGCAAAACCTTTTTTAAAAGTACTTTTCTTTTAAGACCCCCGGTTAAAGATCCTACCCCTCCTTGGGACCTTACCCTAGTTTTGCAAACTTTGGTTGCTCTGTCCTTTGAGCCTGCTGCTTCTGTGGATTTAAAATTTTTATCCTGGAGGACAGCTTTTCTAGTGGCTACTACCTCAGTTAGGAAAGTGTCAGAACGAACTCCAGGAGTTATCTGTCAAACCTCCATATATGATTTTTCATAAAGACAGGGTTTCACTTCATACTAATCCTTCTTTCTTGCCTAATGTGACCTCAGAAACAAATATCAATCAATCAATCAATTTACCTGTTTTCTTAAATTTTCAGAACAGGGGTGAATATAAATTGCATTTATTAGACGTGCATACACAGCTACGTTTCTGCTTACACAGGTCTCAAGCCTATCGCAAGTCTGATCAGTTGTTTGTGTCTTTTGCTACACCCTTTCTGGGCAAACTGGTTTCTAAGGTAACCATTGCCAGATGGATTTCTCTTTGCATCCTTCAGGTATACAAAGACAAAGGTTATGTCCCTTCCGGATAGGATAAATGCCCATTCTACCAGGTCTATGGCTACATCAGCTGCCTTTTGGTCTAGAGTGTCTTTGGATGATATTTCTTCAGTGGCTACTTGGTCCTCATCTCACACCTTCATTTCTCATTATAAATTGGACATGGTTTCCAGGGGGAGAGCATCCTTTGGCTCCGCTGTGCTTTGAAATATCCTTCCATGAGGGCCCCCCTAGGTTTTGGTAGTTCCATCTGAGTATTTAGACTTCATTTGTCATCAACCGTCCCTCCCTCCTTCCCCCTGACCTTCTCTTTATGTTTTCTGCATTGGCAGGCAAGAGAGAGTGCCTTTGCGGCTCTCCACCTTTTCTTTGTTAGTGAAAGTTATTGGATCAGATTCATATGAGGGGATATAGCAAACTTGATCTGAGGGAAGAAAAGAGATGGAGGAGTATTATGGGTAGGGGGAGGAGCTTGAAGCTCAGATCAGATGCTGGTGAAGCTACCGTCTCGGTTCCGCTCTGGATTCGACATCCCACAGGTTGATGATAAATGAAGTCTATCTACTTAGTTGGAACGTTATGGTGAGTACATAACTTCTTTTTTAACTTATTTAAAAATGTTACTAGAACTGGTTTTGCATCCGTATGTTACCTGAATAAGAGGTATAGCATGATTATTAACTGTAATTCCTCCTGTCTTTCTTATTTCAACTATCTTAAACTTTAATATTTTATTATTTCTTTCAATAATTGTATCCTTTTCACAAACTACAGAGACTCATTTGATTACTGCAGTCATGTGCTAAAGCAGATTATGTGTGCTCACACAGCTTAACTGCCTCTACAAAAACAAAAGGTGCAACAACAAAGAAGTTAAGCCAACTAGCTTCCTCCTCCTGTCCCTGCACAGTGATTCTTTGTTGCTTCTGCCTAACTCACCATCGCAGTGATGATCGATCGCATTCACATAATAAATAACATCATGACAACTTGCTGTTGAGTGCTGAGTTAACTGCCGATCCAGAAAAATATGAATGCGCCTGCTCCTTTAACACACTGACTGCCAGTGAGACTGCCACTGCAATAACATCACATAAATCATTTGAAACTAATTTCTGTTCTTTTTTATTTTACTTTCAATGCTCTTCTCATTCTGAAAAAGGGGAGTGTGCCTGGAGGAGGCACTCAATCAACTTTACGTGCAATGCACTTGTTTCTGCCTGCCCTGAACCCTGAAGACGGTGCTGTGATGCTCAGTACTTCTGCTGCTGCTGCTTCAAGTGATCCATTCCCATCAAACTTACAAGAAGGAAAAAAGATAGCAGCCTGCAATGCCAATAAAAATAACGACTAACAAGTCTGTCTGGCAATGGCTGCTATAGGGACTGGCAGTCAAATCTTTTTACTTCGTAGACAAAGACAAAAATTATGGGGACAAAGGCCCCAAATTAGGGGCTGGTTTTAAAGATTCGTATTACCAACTTAAAAAAGGTTTTGAGTTACATTTTCTGAAGGATATGATGTCTGAAACTCAGATGTCTGTCTTTATTTAGTTATTTAATCCTTAATGATTTGATAGAAAATCGCACATTTCATGTTGAGGCAGATCGAAATTATTAACTCCTCCTATAGAACAGGTGTAGTTAGAACAATATTGTGCTAATTACACCAGCTGTTTCTCCTCATCTCACATAAAAATGTGCAAACATCACCAAACACAGTTTTGTGCATCATAAATGTCACTGTCATTGCAGAATCTTCCAGATTTTGTGTCCGATTCTTGCTGTCTGTTTCATAAAACTAGTGATACTCTTCTGGAAATCACTGAGGACTGTAGTCACTGAATGGTGACTAGCATTAAGAGAGCCAGATAGCATTTAAAAATGCACAGTAATCTAAACAGTGATGTCATACTAATTTTTAATTAAACAACAGCAATATTTAAAATATATCTGATTCAGTCATGATTGTGACAGTTTCGTTCGTATCCTGTTGTAACGCTGAATAGCTGAGTGTTCTACACTGCAGAAATGCTCGCAATACTGCTGTCATAATCTTAATTGTTTTTTTAAGATGACTAAGCTCGCCATTAAGCAAGCAAAGTACATCTTTTAAACAACTTTATATATAATAACAAATAATGAAGATAGGAAAGAAATAGAGGGGTAACCCGTAACAAAGGAGGAAACATGAACTGCAGTCTAGCCTGAAATATATTCTACACGCAACCTGATATCAGTCCCCTGTAAGCCCAACTAACACATCTATTTTTTTCTTTGTACTATTAATAAGGGAGCACAACAATCCTGCTGTTAATCCTTACAGTAAAAGTTTAACTTTAACTTCATGAACCATTGTGTTTCTGAGAGGTGCTCAGAAAAAATATTCTATTTTGAATATGCTAAGCTGGATTCCTATTACAAGAACGAATGTTCACTACTTTGAACTTGTAATAGAAAGCCTCAGTTATGCGAAAGTTCACTTTAACGAAAGTGAACTTTCGTGTAAGTTCACTTCACCGAATGAACCGCAGCACAGTGGAGGACATGAAAAAACAAGCTATGTCCTCCACTATGGTGCAATAGTCACAGACCTTAGGGTTAGGGCACGGGTTAGGGTAAGGGGATAGTTAGTAAAGCTATCCCCTTACCCTAACCCATGCCCTAACCCTCAGGTTTGTGACTATCACACCATAGTGGAGGACATTGCTATGTCCTTCATTGCGCTGCAGTCGTCATGGACCTTAGGGTTAGGGCACGGGTCATGGTAAGAGGATAGCCCATAGGGCTATCCCCTTACCATGACCCCTGCCCTAACCCTAAGGTCCGTGAGTACTGCACGGAAGTTCAGTACAACACCCGTTCGTTGTACTGAACTTCGCGTAAGTGCACTTTCGATTAAGTGCACTTTCACTGCAGTGAGCATTCCATGCACTATTTCGAATTAGTGAAAATTCGATCTAGTGTATGGAATCCACTAGGCTACATGGTTGAAAAGCAGCAGGTGCGGGTGTAACAGTTAGCAAGGTTGAGATTCACAAGTGCAGTTCGATAATACTGCCACCGAGTATATGCTTAACTAATTACTTCAGCAGGGTCTCCATACCTCAAAAACAGAGTTCAATCTTCAGTCTTGCTCCTGGAGTTAGGGTCAGGTTCTTAGTCTTCAACAAACGTTACCCAAAGAAAATCCTTGTAAACACACAAAGAAAAACATACAGAAGTCTACTTCTTCCAAGTCCCTTTGGTCTAACCACCCAGATCGCTCAGAGGATTGTCACATCTCTTTTAACAACGTCCACAATTGCATGTTGATGATAACGCGGAGCACGCTGGTGCTGCGTGATGATGACAGCAAGCACATGGGAACCACAAATAAATACAAAAAAATGAAAGTGGGACTTTATTCACTCCAGTGGAACTCAGGAACTTTGCACTGTACCTTCCAATGGCCTTTTCACAGCATCAAATTATGTCCTCACGTTTCAAAAAATATATCTCTGAAACCATAATGGTTATGAAAGAAGTATTAATGGCAAACCCTTCAGTACAAACTATTTTTATAGTAATTAGTATTCTTTAGGTTCTAGGTCTTAAACTGAATTTTGTTCAGGTACAGTAAATACAGTAACTTACATTTGTAATATTTTGTAAACAACTTACAATATCGTCAGCTGCATTTTGTTCATCTAGCTGAGAGCTTTCATATGAGACTAAAGAGTTCTGTCTGCGTTACTTGGTTGTTGAAATATTTAGAAAAATGTGAATATTGTATACATATAAATTAATATCATAAAAACAACATTTAATATCTCTTTACCTGCACCAGACAGAGGTCAGATATTAATGCAGATGAGTTGGCCATTGTGTAAGCTTTAAGATGAAATCTTTTAAAACATGGTTTTGGAATTATTGATGCAAATGTGAACAAGCAATATTTGATGCATGTAGGTGTCAGTAGGAGTTAACTGCAGATGCACCTGGAGGCGTCACTTAGATATAATGAGTTAAAGGAGCCACTCGGGAATCCGTGGCACCCTGTTATTTTGAGCCTCAAAACATATTTTTTGTGGAATTCGGTACAGTTGAGATGTATGCCTAAAACTTCTGAACTGTACTTTTATAGTTACAAAGGTAAGAAGGTTAATACTTTCAAGATATTTATACTGCAGGGGGAGTAGCCAGGATGCTGACAGGTTGACAGCACATTTTTTTAGCTCTTGTTATCTAAGTATATTTCTGACAGAAAATTTTAAAACCGGGGACTTCAAAATTGCTTAAACTCATTGAGTAACCTCTACTACAGCCCTTGGAAGTCTACATTGGATTATTTTGTTTCAGTTCTTTGATTTTTTTTTTGTCAAAATTCAAGCAGAAAGGGCTCCGACTTCTCCTCAGAATAAGTTACTCAAAGAACACTTCACAAGACTAGACAATGAAAAAGGAAATATAAACTTTATTGTCTACTATGCAGGATTTATCTTTGAAATTTAACAAACTGGACAATAAACTCGACTCTTTTAAAGAAAATGGCACACAACAAATGGAGCCGTTACAAGAATTAATAATGCAATATAAGATTCAGATTGAAGGCATTGAAGGAACATTAAATGGAATGAAAAGCAGACTTATGGAACAAGAACTTCAGCTTGAGTTTCTCTCTAAACAAAACTCTTTCTTCATTAAACAAACTGGATTACCTAGAAAATAGGTCTAGAAGAAATAATCTGCATATTTATGGACTACCAGAAAAAACTGAAGGAGATAAAAATGGTAAATTTCTCACATCCTGGCTTCCCACTGTACTGAATTTACCTGAGTCTTAATGTCCTATAGAATTGAAAGAGCCCATAGGTCACTGGTTGTTCCTTCATCTCCTAACAAAGTTAATAAAAGTCCAAGTTCAGTAATAGTGAGACTCATTTCTTCATAGGGCAAGGAATTGATGCTGAAAACTGCATGGTCAAAGTCGCCTGTCAGATTTAAAGACAATATCATAAGATTTGACAATGACTACTCATTTGAAGTAATCTCTAAAGGAAAATAATGTTTACCTTTAATAAAAGAACTGAAGAAGAGACAATTCAAGGTTGACTTATTCTTTCCTGCAAGACTTAAAATCTTTTTTTCCAGATGATACTAAAACCTTTCATACCCTAGAAGCAGCTGTGTTGTTTTTGACATCTAATAAAACTTTAAATGAAACGGAAGAAATTGACTTGTCCAGAATTTCTCTAAAGCATCAAGGTGAGAAAATGACTTGAAAAAAGCAGATAATAATAAGAAAAAAATAAATGACAAATAACTTTTGATCATATGTTTTATATATTCTGTTTTATACCTCACTCATCTTAATTATAAGGGGCTTCCACATTAGTAAAATGGCAATTCTATGAAGCTTTCTGGTATGTAAAATGAATGAAATCCTTTAACTTAACTACAAACTTAAAAGGAAAAAGGTAATGAGATTTTATTTTTGTTTACTTAAGTTTTATTTTTAATAACTAGTGGATTTACTTATGCTTGAAGTAACAATCTAAAAATAACAAAAACAAAATAGTATTCGCTCTATCTATACCATTATGATAGACTGTTTAAGTACTGCAGTCTCAGACAAGCTTATAACATAGAAAGACTACCAAAGAGAGTAACTACTTATCAGCAAAACATTGTATTGTGTGTTCTTCTACATAATGTACATATAAAGAATTATATACAGGTTATAAATAGAAAGTTAAATGAACACCTTAAATGGTCTAATTTAAACAAAATATTAGCATAAAATTCTTAAAACATATTAAGCTCTATATGAATATGGTATGTGCTTATATTACCACAGTTTTTTTTAATTGTTTCATGATTTACACTGCTTTACTGTATGGTATACATCTAGCAAAGGAAAACTAATGATGTTATGTTGTCCTGTCTCGCCTTCATTCTTACTGGTTGGGTTTGTTCCGACTCGGCCATATACTAAAGCTCGAGGTCTTCCACTAGCTTGTGGCTGTATTCCTATCCCATCATGCTCTAGTGAAGCTCCCCAGATCTAATTTGCCACTAAACAGTTTGGAGGCTTCCATCTTGGCACTGACTAAGTGAACCAACCTTTATTACCTTTATAACCGTTATTATACTATTTTTATCTAAAAATTTCTTGTTATACTTTAAAACTAGTTAACATTTACTATTCTTGTAGGTATTGTAGTTAGGAATATTCATTGCTTCTGGGTGTAATTTTTTTCATTAGGCCTTGTTTCTCCCTATCCCGGTTAATTTTTCTACATTTACTGTTAGAGTAAATAGAAAGGCATCAGCCCATATTAGTTAGATGGCTGCTGCTGCCCGTTTTAGTTAGATGGCATGTTGTGTTTATTGTTAATAGTTTTCCTACTGCTTGAATAAAAATGGTGTCAGCCCATTAAGTTAGAGGTCTGCCACTGCCCAGTTTTAGTTAGAAGGCAACTTAACTTATTTTCTTTCTCTCTTGCTTGAAGTTCTAAAAAAAAAAAAAAAAAAAAAAAAGTTTGTATGATATTTTATATATTATACTGTAGGGATTTAATAGTTGTTGTTGTAGTTATTTATTGTTTTGCTCGTGTGTGTGTGTGTGTGCGCGCGCGCATTGTGATTTAAACATGTCCAAAGAGCATAAGGAAACTAAGCCTTCGGGCTTTAAAAAGTGTAGTACGTGCAGCTGTAAGATAACGGACTCCCATACTGTTTGTGTTTATTGCTTGGGAGCAGTACATCTTCAGGAATCATGCTCGATATGTCACTCATTCAACTGTAGAGTGCTACTAGAGTGAAAAAACAAGTTAATTGTGTGAGGCTTATTGAAGTCCCCCTTCCAGGAAGTTATAGAATAAGGTCCAGATACTTCTGGATTAGTGAAATCACCTTCATCTAAATCGGACAAATCCACTAAAAGATTTTCTCCGTCTTTGGGCAATCAGAGCCTGTTAAAAAATTGAGCAAAATTTTATGTCCGGCTTTGGCTATTTCAGAACCGACAAAGTCTGCCTCATCGGTGCTAGCTGTTTCAGTGCCTATGGAATTTGAACTCAGGAGCCGGTATCCAGAATTGGAGCTGGTTAGGCCTGTTCTGAGGTAACCTATTTTGCAGCCAGTCAGATCCTTACTCTTTCTTCTAAGTCCTCCAGGAGTCTTTCGGATGGTGATGTGGATAGGGTGGTGCATAGGCTTCTTAAAGACACTGGCGCTGGCCATACTCCTTTCAGCTCCAACCCACAGGGATTTAGAGCCAGCCAAGACTAACCCACTGAACTCGATTCCTTTTCTGAGTTGACCTGGGACCTTGGAGCTGGAATGCTTGGAATCGACTGTTGTGGAACCATCGGTGCCGAGAACCATCCTGGTATCTTCTGAACCAACATTTGCTCCAACATCCTCTGTTCCATCCGAGGAGTCTAGGAGCTGAAGCTCTCCAGTTAGGTCCGGGGAGGGGAGCCAGATCGGACATTTGTCAGGTCCGAACTTACCTCTCGGGGCTTTGGTGCAGATGAGTTTGGCTCCTACATCGGCTTCAGAGCTAACCCCTTGGTCCCTGGGATTTCTTCTGGTTTTTCGGAGCCAGAGGTATCTTCAAATCAGGGGAGGGGGGCTTTTGAGCTGATGAGGAGCGCGCTGTCTGCTCAGACAGCTCCACTCAGGGGCTCCAACATTCCTTCCCCTAAGGCATTGGCATCCGTCTCTGCACCACACCATCCACAGACCAGTGGAGACCCTAGGCCTCAGGGTACCCCATCAGGTGAACCCCTCTCTTCTGAAACCTCTCCAGAATACGCTTCTGAAGAGGTCCCTCATAAGAGACTCTGCCCGAGGAAGCATTTAGACTCCCCAGAGGAGTCAGTCATGTCAGACACAGACCGCAATGAGTCAGAAGGGTACCCTCGGTCGCCCTCTGAGGATGTCTCCTTCGCAGACATCCTAGAAATCCTTGAGCAGAGAGGTGGCTAGAAGCCCATCAACCCTTCTGATGAGGAGTCTGTTTACTTGAAGGCCTCTGGGTCTCACCCTTCAGCCACTTGGGTGTCTCCAACTTTTGACAAAGTTATGGAACTAGTTAATCGAAAGGCGTATGAATCTCCAGATGCAGTGGAGCCTGTCCCTAGGAGGCCAAATAAGTTCATCACAGCCCCTTAAGATAGAGACTTCCTGACCAAGGGTGTTGCTGTAGATGCTATAGTGGCAGCAGCCACCAAAAAGGAACTTCTGAAACATCCTCGTCTGTCCAGCCACCAAATAAGGAATCTCATATGATGGACAGATATGGGAAGCGCATGTTTGCTTCAGCGACTTTTGCACTCAGATCGCTGAAATAGCTGATGCATTTTACAAGGCTAGAAAGAGATCTCCTAAAGGAGCTAGGAGATGCTCTCCGAGGTACAGTAGCTGCAGTGGTATCAGACAAGGTTTCCTCTCAGCTCTCCACCTTAAATTCTGTGGTCGACTCTTCCATGAGGCTCATTTCTTATGCAGCAGATGGAGTGAGCTGAGCAGTGGATTCAGGAATTTCACTAAGGAGACATTCCTGGATGCGCTTATGTGACTTTGCAGAACCTTTCAAATCTTCCTTTATTAATATCCCATTCAATGGTTTGTCCTTGTTCGGGTCAAAAGTTAAGGAGATGCTAACCAGGTGTGAACAAGAAGGAAAGACTCTCTCTGCCATAGGAGTACATTTTTCCTTACCTTCTAGACCTTATCTAAAAGGCCAGAAGGGGGGGGAGTTGTGGTTCTGTAAATCCCAGAGAGTTTTTCAGGACACTTGTAGTGACTGTTCCCCTAGGGGCAGAGGGGAGAAGTATAAATGGAAGATGCTGTCCACGCAGCAGAGGGGGTCCACAAAACCAAGGCGACCAGGATTCTTTCTTTGATAGACCCTTTCAGCGCTCCTGAAGGGAGGCCTGTCTGTCCATCATTGGAGGCAGTCAGGGGTCGATTATCTTTGTACCTAAAAGCCTGGCTGGAAATAATGAAAGACAACTGGTTACAAAGTATCATATCCAGAGGATACTCCATACCATTTTCTCTTCCCTTCCCAAACATAAAGAAAACATTGGATGTTCCACCCAGTCAAAAGGATCAAGCAACTCTAGAAATTCAAAAGTTGCTAGACAAAGAGTCATCCAAAGAGTCCCCCACAGACCAAATAGGATCCGTAACTTACTCAAAATTCTTTAGTGCCAAAAATAAGGGACTGGAGACCAGATTAAATGAATCAGTAAAAAATACAAAGTTCACATGGTAACACTGCAGTCGATTCTTCCTTTTTTTGGGAAAAGACAATTGGATGTGCTCTGTAGACCTCCAGAATATGTACTACCACATAAAGATGGACAGGCCATCCAGGAGTCCTCTGTGCTTCCAGCTGGGAGCCAGTCATTACCAGTTTCGAGCTCTGCCCTTTGGTCTCACTACAGCCCCCAGAGTGTTCACCAAGGGCATGGCAGTAGTCACGGCTCACCTGAGACATCTAGGCTTCCGAGTGTTTTTGTATCTATAGAAATCACAAAAACATGGCCAGAGTGCAAGCAATAATGTTTGTTTTTTGTTTCCGTATCTAGATGACTGGCTCCTAACTACCACCACCAAGCATCTACTACTGGAATCAAGAGACACTACTCTCTCTCTCTCTCTCTCTCTCTCTGTCTGCTCTCACCTGTAAATCACAATAAATTGCAAAAAAATCTGCCTTGTTGTCATCGCAATGTACCATGTTTATAGGAGCAGATCTAGACACAATAAACATGATGGCAAAACTTTCTGCAGAGTCTTAGTTCTGAGACAGCAAGCCTCCCACCTTCTCTCCAAAACAAGAGTACAGGCAAGCACAATTTTGAAAGTCTTGTGAAACCATGGCAGGAGTGATAAGTTTAGATGTTAAGTTGTCAATCTCGCCTTCATTCTTGCTGGATGGGGTTCGGAGCCAAACCTTGTCTCTGACTCGACCTATTACTAAAGCTCGAGAGCTATTTTCACCGGCTCGAG
Source organism: Protopterus annectens (assembly GCF_019279795.1). Classification (NCBI taxonomy): domain Eukaryota; kingdom Metazoa; phylum Chordata; order Ceratodontiformes; family Protopteridae; genus Protopterus; species Protopterus annectens. Next base: position 1,714,395,070 of record NC_056743.1, on the reverse strand, counting down.
GCTATACTATGTCCCATAATGCTAGGCGTCATATACCCAGATCTCGTTTGCCACTTCAGCTACGAGGTTGCATTTTCTCCGGCTCCAGGTCGTATTTAAAAATTTTGTATCTACAGTTAGTTTTTCTTAGATATTTTTCTCTTTACTTTATTTAATTACTGTTTAGAGAGTAGCGACTAGTTTCCCTACCCTTTTTCTGTAGTTTTCCCTAACCTTTTTCCACCCTTAAGGTGGACGGGCCTAACCCTCCCTTCAGTAGTTAGTACAGTTTTCCCCTTAGTGTGTGTGTGTGTGTGTGTGTGTGTGTGTGTGTGTGTGTGTGTGTGTGTGTGTGTGTGTGTGTGTAATTTCTGTCTTCTTTTTACTAGTTAGCTTAACTTAGATTGTTTGTTGAGTGTGTTAGTGTTCTTGTTTAGATTCTTTGTCTCGACCCTGTAGTATCATGTCCAAAGATACCAAGGTTTCGGGATTCAAGAAGTGTGACTCGTGCTATCAGTAGATGTCTCTGACAGACTGTCACACTTCTTGTGTGTACTGTTTGGGCCCCACCTGCAGGGCTCTTGTTCCATCTGTCACGCTTTTAGTACCAGAGTCCTGCAGGAACGCAGAAATAAGCTCATTCTCAGAGGCTTATTAAAGCCTGAAGGTTCTCCGCCCAAGTCTACCTCCGGAAAACCTTCAAAGCCCGCCAAATCGTTGGCTCCATGTTCGGAGCCGGCGCTGAGCAGTTCTCTTTCTGCCTCGTCGGTTCCAGCTGGAGCCGATTTATCAAGGCCTCAGTTAGATCGGCTCCGAAGTCTCCCTTGCTGTCAGAGTGGAGCCATATGTCTCACTCCTCCAGGTCTTCCAGGCTCTCGGACCATGACCTCGAGAAGGTAGTCAGCAGGCTTTTAAAGTCACAGGCGCTGGCCCAGTTATTGCATAGCCTGTCTCAACAGACAGGGGCTAACCCAACGCCTGCTCAAGTTCCTCTTCCAACTACTTTGCTGAGTTCAGAGTCGGAGGTCATCGAAGTTAGTACCGTTGGGGCGTCGGAACCGATCTCTCTGTTATCGGTTCCTTCATCGGCTCCGATCCCTTCACTGGCTCCGTCCTTGGAAGGATCCGGGCATCGAGACTCCCTCGTCAGCTCTGAGGGGGCGAGTGGCATCAGACCCTTGTCCGACCCCGTTCTCCCTCTCGGAGCCTCGGCGCTCCACTGAGCTGGGTCCCTCTTCCCTGCCTGACAGGGGTGCCTTTGAAGTCATGAGGAGCTTGCTGGCTCCTGTACCGGCGCCACGGTCGGCCTCGTCGGCCCCTCCCTCCACGGTGCCTGCTTCGGCCCCTGCCTACCCTCTCGAACCCAAGCGCGGAGAACCGACACTCCAGGCCGCTCCACTGGGCGTTTCCTCCTCTTCCGAGGCCTCCCCTGATCCTGCAGGGGAGCCCCCTCAGAAGAGGACATGCAAGAGCATGCTGACTCCCCTGAGTCAGTGACATCTGACACCGACCTGGATGATTCGGAATGGTCCCCAAGGTCCTCCTCTGAGGATGCCTCCTTTTCTGGCATCCTAGAGATCCTTAAACGGAGGGGGAACTGGTCCACCCTCAACCCTTCCGAGGACGAGTCGGTGTACCTGGATGCATTTGGTTCTCGCCCTTCCACCTTCTGGATGTCCCCGCCTTTCGACCCACTCATGAAGGTGGTGGCTAGGAAGGCATGGACGGCTCCGGATACTATGGGACCAACTCCCCGGCGGCCTACAAAATTTATTACAGCCCCGGCAGACAAGCAGATTCTTCCTAAGGGCATCCCCGTTGATGCCATGGTGGTGGCGGCAGCCACTAAGAAGGAGTTGGCTGACCCTTCAGTACCTGTCCATCCTCCTAATAAGGAATCTAGGACTATGGATAGATATGGCAAGCGGATGTTTTCTTCAGCGACCTTTGCCATGCGGTCGCTGAATTACTTGTGCCATTTCACCGGTCTTCAGAGGGACCTCCTTAAAGAACTAGTTGATACCTTACAGGACCCAACAGCTGTGGGGTCTCAGGAAAAGATCAACTCCCAGCTGGGGACCCTGAACTCTATTGTCAACTCCTCCATGCGGCTCATTTCTTATGCAGCCGATGGAGCGAGTAGGGCCGCAGGCACGGGTGTTGCTCTAAGGAGACACGCTTGGATGCGGCTTTGCAACTTTGCTGACCCCTTCAAGGCATCCTTCACTAACACCCCCTTTGACGGTTCTGCCCTGTTTGGACCTCAAGTGAGGGATACATTGACCAGGTGTGAGCAAGAAGGCAAGACTCTCTCTGCCGTGGGAGTCCATTTTTCCGCTCCTTGTAGACCATACCCTAAGGGTCGAAAGGGCGGAAAAATGTGGTTCCATAAACCCCAGGGAGTACTGCCTGACGCACGTGGTGAGCTCCCCTCCAGAGGCAGAGGAGGGAACAATAACAGTCGCCGCCCCAGGGGCAGGGGGGGGTCCGCAAAATCAGGGTAGCAGAGAATCTTTCTCTGACAAACCCTTCCAGCACCCCTGAGGAGCTGCCCGACTGTCCACCTTCAGAGGCAGTCGGGGGAAGACTTTCACTGTACCCAGAAGCCTGGCATTCCCTTACGCAAGACAGATGGGTACGGTCGATCATATCCGAGGGTTACAGAATTCCCTTTATCCACACCCCACAACAACCAAAAGGGCCTCTTCCAGATGTTCCACCCAGTCTGAGAGATCAAGCAGCGTCAGAAATTTCAAAGCTGCTGTCAAAAAAGGACATCCAGCCAGTCCCAGCAGACCAACAAGGATCCGGAATCTACTCCAAATTCTTTTTGGTACCAAAAAAGATGGGGGACTGGAGACCTATTTTGGATCTCAGCAGGCTGAACAAGTCTGTTCAAAGAACGAAGTTCCATATGGTCACGCTACAGTCCATTCTACCCTTTCTGGGTCAGGGCAATTGGATGTGCTCTATAGATCTTCAGGATGCATACTACCATATCAAAATGAACATGCTGTCCAGAAGGTTTCTCCGCTTCCGGCTGGGAGCCAGTCATTACCAATTCAGAGCCCTGCCCTTTGGCCTCACCACAGCCCCCGGGGTGTTTACCAAATGCATGGCAGTGGTTGCAGCTCACCTGAGATGATGAGGATTCCAGGTGTTTCCATACTTACACGACTGGCTCCTTACTGCCACCACCAGGCACCAGCTACTTCATGCCAGGATTACGCTGTGCAAACGTGCAAAGCGCTAGGCATCTCTATAAACTTCAAAAAGTCTGCCTTGCTGCCCTGTCAGCATATTACCTTCATAGGCGCCATGTTAAACACGGTGGAGTTGTCAGCAAAACTACCTACACAAAGAGTTTCAGACATTTGCAGCCATGTTCAAATCCTACTACAGGAGGACAGGGTCCAAGTCCGATTTGTACTGAAAACACTTGGTCTAATGGCAGCAACAATCACCTTGCTCCCCCTAGCTCGTTTTTATATGAGGCTACTGCAGTAGAGGCTTTTTTCCCAATGGTCCTTTCAACAGCTTCCCATGTCTCACAACATTCTCATCACTCAGTCATGCAAGAGACACCTCTCATGGTGGATGGTCTCGCCTCAGGTGCTCCTGGGCAGACCTGTTGTTCTCCCCCCTCCGGTTGCCACCGTGACAACGGATGCCTCCCTGATCGGGTTGGGGGGGCATTTTCAGGGCAGGACAGTCCAGGGCACATGGCAACCCTTCGAGTGCCACCTGCACATAAATATCTTGGAGATGAGTGTGGTACTTTTGGCATTGCAAGCCCTTTACAACTCTCTACCCACCAGGACGATTGCAATTCAGACAGACAATATGTCTGTAGTGTGGTACATCAACAAGCAGGGCAGAACCAGGTCCTACCCCCTATGTCGGGAAGCGCTCAGACATTGGCAGTGGGCGATCTCTTCTCAACGGTTTCTGGTAGCAATGCATATTCCAGGGAAGTCAACGTCATAGCGGACAGACTGAGCAGAGTCATTCTCATGCCCTACAAGTGGTCTCTCAACCAGCTAGTAGCGGAACAAATATTCAGAAGGTGGGGTCAGCCTTGCTGCGACCTTTTCGCAACCCCTCAAAACAGCAAGTGTCAGGATTTCTTCACCATCTTTCCTCTTCTGGGTCTCCCTCCCAGAGACGCTCTAGTCCACGATTGGCCCCGGGGTCTTCTGTATGCTTTCCCCCCTTTTCCCTTAATTACTCAGTCCAGAAAGCAACTGCCTTGAGATCCGGGATGATCCTCATTGCCCCTTACTGGCCCCGAGAAGTTTGGTTTCCGTTCCTGCAACGTCATCTACTAGAGCAGCCCTGGCATCTGGACCCAGTGCCAAACCTTCTGACCCATCAATCGGGTGGGCTGCATCAATCTCTTCCATCTCTCAACCTCACAGCTTGGTTGCTCCACTTCCAACCCTAGCCAGGCTTCCCTTAATTTCTCAGTCAGTACGTGATATCATCCTTGCCTCTCACAAGTCTAACACCAGAAGGACGTATGCTAGTAAATGGAAGCGTTTCTCTATTTGGGCAAGGAAAAATCAAGTGGACCCTTTCACAGCTCCTGTCCAAACAGTTCTAGAGTTTTTGGCGGAACTTTTCCAAACGGGCTCTATCCGGGTCCAGTTGGCGGCTATTGCAAATTTCCACGTTGGCTTGTCAGAGACCAGTATTATGTCCCACAAGCTTGGCAAAGCTTTTCTAAAAGGAACCCTATTACTTAGGCCCCCGGTTAAAGACCCTTGTCCACCATGGGATCTAAATTTGGTGCTGTCTTCTTTAATTCTGCCTCCCTTTGAGCCAGCTGCTTCCTGCTCGTTAAAACTGCTCTCGTGGAAAACACTTTTCTTGGTAGCTATTACCTCAGCGAGAAGGGTTTCGGAACTACAAGCTCTCTGTGCACCCCCCTTATCTTGTTTTTCACAAAGATAGAGTGTCTCTTAGGACTAATCCTTCCTTTTTACCTAAGGTACTCTCTGAAAAAAATCTTAATCAGACTATTGATCTCCCAGTCTTCTTCCCAAATTATACTGATAGAGCTGAGAGAAGACTACATTGTTTAGATGTCCACCGTCAACTACGCTTCTATCTTGATAGAACAAAACAGTCGAGAAATTCAGAACAACTCTTCCTGTCCTACGGAAGGAAAGCAAGGCCTTCCAGTTTCTAAAGTAACCTTGCCCAGATGGTTGACCTCTCTTATCATGTTCATCTATCAGTTGAGGCATAAGGAGCCCCCTACCAAGCCTAGAGCTCATTCAACTAGAGCATTAGCTTCCTCAGTAGCTTTTCAAGCAAGATTACCTATGGATTCTGTTTGTGCAGCGGCCACATGGGCCTCCCCTCATACCTTCATTTCTCATTACAAACTGGACATCGCCTCCAGAAGTCGGGCTGATTTTGGTTCCACTGTACTCAAGAGTCTGTTCCACTGAGCCACCCAGGACTAAGGTGCTAGGGATGCTGTCCCATCCAGCAAGAATGAAGGCGAGATTGACAACTTAACATTGAGAAGTTATGTACTTACCATAACGTTCCATGTTAGTTGTCTTCTTCTCACCTTCTTCCTTTCGTGCCACCCTCCATCCCCCTAGCTTGGAAAGACCTAGAGTATCTTGTGAGATATCTTTTGTCACCAGAGTTATCTTCTCAGCTAGCTCTCTTGCTCCCCTTTTTGGTAGCCCTTGTATGAGATATATGTAGAAGAGCTTATTTTTACATATATTACATAGATTTACTCCTTTCTTGTGGTGGGACATGTATGTCCATAGTGTTAGCTATCAAACGAGATCTAGGTATATGATGCCTAGCATTATGGGACATAGTATAGCCTCGAGCCGGTGAAAATAGCTCTCGAGCTTTAGTAATAGGCCGAGTCGGAGCTGAGGTTCGGCTCCGAACCCCATCCAGCAAGAAAGAAGGCGAGAAGAAGACAACTAACATGGAACGCTATGGTAAGTACATAACTTCTCATTCCACTAGCATGCATGCACATGAGAATTCTGCAGTGGCTACTATTCAGCCAGTGGTCTATGCAGGAACTACCCATGTCTCATTAAATTCTGTTAACAGAGTCCTGAAGAAGGACCTTCACTGGTGGCTTCATGTCAGCCACGTAACATCAGGTCAACCTTTTCTTTCCGCACACCCTGTGGCCACAGTGACCATAGACGCCTCGTAGATAGGGTGGCTGGGCATTATCTGGGAAGGACAGTCCAAGGCACTTGGCAGGATCGTGAGGCCCATTTGCACATCAATATCCTAGAGATGAGAGCAGTGCTTTTGATGTTGTAGGCACTCTAGAACTCTCTCCTGCTGGGTACAGTTGCAATACAGGCAGACAACATGTTGGTTGTCTAGTACATAAACAAATAAGGAGAGACCAGATCTTACCCCCTTTGTCGAGAGTCCCTCAGAATGTGGCAGTGGGCGATCTCTTCCCAATGCTTTCTGATAGCAATACACATCACCCCAGGGAAATCCAAAGTGATAGCAGGCAAACTCAGCAGAGCAATTCTCTTGCGTCATCAGTGGTCCCTGAAACAAGAGGTATTAGAGATGATCTTCCGAAAATGGGGCCAACCTTGCTGCGACTTTTTCGCCACATCCATGAATGCCAATGCAGCAGCTATTTTGCCCTGATCCTCCCTTCAGGGGAGTCACCAAGTGATGCACTTGTACACGATTGGCCCTAGGGACTTCTTTATGCCTTCCCTCCCTTTCCTCTAATACCCAAGGTTCTCCAGAAAGCCAGCTCACTGGGAAGCAAGCTGATTCTCATTGCCCCATACTGGCCTCATCAGATTTGATTCTCCTTTCTTTGGCCTCATCTTCAGGAGGAGCCGTGGGTTCTTGACCCAGTTCCGGACCTTCTAAATCATACATCCGGAATGCTCCACCCTTGTCTTCAAACTCTCAAACTGACAGCTTGGCTGCTTCAATTCCAATTATAGCCAGGCTCCCTAACCTCCCTTATTTGGTCAAACATATATTGATCACTTCTCATAAGGCCACAACAAGAAAATTATATACCAGTAAATGGAAAAGGTTTTCTTCCTGGGCATTGACAAAAAACATTGACACCTTTTCTGCTCCTATAACTTCTATTCTCGAATTTCTGGCAAAACTATTTAATGAAGGCGCAGCTACCGCTTGTGTACAGTTAGCAGCAATATTTAATGTCAATATAAGCGATTTCGCCACTAACTTGATGTCCCACAAACTATGCAAAGCTTTCCCGAAGGCTGCTAATTTAAGACCACTCGTAAAAACACCCCTACCGCCTTGGGACCTAAATTTTGTTCTGTCCTGTTTGATCCTTTCCCCATTTGAACCTGCATCATCATGTGATCTAAAATTTTTAACATGGAAAACAAGTATGTTGATTGCCATCACTTCTGCTAGAAGGGTTTCAGAACTGCAAGCATTATCGCTCAAGCCACCATATATGCTTTTTCACAAAGATAGAGTATTCCTTCGAACAAACCCATCCTTCCTGCCAAAAGTATGCTCAGAGTCTAACCTAAATCAGTATATAGAGTTACCAGTTTTTTTCCCAAACCATGGCAACAAGGCAGAATATAAGCTTCACCAACTGGATGTACATAGACAATTACGCTTCTACTTACATAGGACAAAGGACTTCAGGAAAACTGGTCAGTTATTTGTGTCATTTTCAGAAGCAAAGAAAGGTGCCCCTATATCTAAGGTCACACTTTCAAAATGGCTCTCAGATTGTATTAACTTTATATATAATTCTAATAATAAAGTTCTCCCCTTTAAAGTCAAAGTTTATTCTACAAGAGCCATGGCAACCTCTTCTCCCTTTCGAGCTAGACTGCCACTTGATAGCATTTGTGCTGCTGCAACTTCAGCAACGCCTCATACCTTTATCACTCATTACAAAGTAGATTTGGCCTCCAGGGACAGGGCCTCCTTTGGGTCCACTGTCCTGAAGAATATACACCCTTTAGCCACCCAAGAAATATGGTGCTAGGGACGCTGTCCAACCAGTAAGAATGAAGGTAAGATATGACAACATAACATAAAGAAGTTATGTACTCACCATAATGTTTCATGTTTGTTGTCCATCTTGCCTTCATTCTTATATCCCACCCTCCTTCCCCCTACCTATGGCTCCTGGAGAACAAAGAGGACACAGAGGTTCTTTCTTTGGCAAGTGGGTCTCTGACCTTCTTTGTCTTCTTAAGATGTATTGATAGTACCTTAGGTACCTACGGTTATCAGCAAACAAGATCTGGGGACCTTCACTAGAGCATGATGAGATAGGGATACAGCCATGAGCCAGTGGAAGACCTCGAGCTTTAGTATACGGCCGAGTCAGAACTGAGGATTTGTTCCGAACCCAACCAGTAAGAAAGAAGGCAAGATGGACAACAAACATGGAATGTTATGGTGAGTACATAACTTCTTTGTTTTAGTGCATGTAGTTGACAAGTTTTAATATAACTGAGTGAATGCCATTTATTTGTAATTGTATACCTCTTTTCAGTGCATATAGATTGTTTGGGCTATACAAACAGTCAATTACATACTACACAAGCATGAGGTATATTTAGTTTTCAAATTGCTTACTTACTTGATTCTCGGCCTCCTGCCAAGGTCGCAAGCTAACAACTGTTTTCTGGCTCCCAGAATGGAATTTTCATTTTTAATCCACGTAGAAGCCAAAAATCCACCTGCGATTGTGCGAGTGCCTGAAAACTAAAGTAAACAGCTCAAATGTGATGTAAGCACTTGGGTTTAAGTTCAACTGTGAGTTTTTTTTTTTTTTGCTTTTTAAAGGAATATTTACTTAATAAGATGCAAACGTGTACTACATGAAGTGATTTATTAACAAATAATTAGTAAATGCATAGAGACACAGTATATTTGATTTCATATTTACATTAGTTAGATTTTTACTGTAAAATACTATACCACTGATAGCTTCCACAAGATTCATTTATAGACAAGGAATTCTGTCATGTCTTTACATACATCTACACCTGTGTAGTGTTTATTCAGATAAGTCTGAATAACAAATATTAATTCATTTGTACTGAAACAAGTTCTATAAAATGACAACTGCTGAATATTATAGGCACATGTAAAATACTCTGTTTTAATACTAAATAATATGTTCAGTCTATTCATATGACTATGTTCACTGTATTCTCTTGGATTTAAACTCACATATTGTAAAAGTATTATAATAATATCTTACATAAAAATAAAAGTTGTAGTAAGCTACTTTCTGTTAAAGAAATATTTAGATAGCTGAGCTGACAAATGTGTCCTGGGAGGGGTGTTAGAGGGTAGTCTTGAACGGCTAATCAATTCAAAGCTGGGGTTGGTTTCCCCATAGGAGGTTTAGCAAGTTTTTTTTTATCTCCGTTTCTAATGTTTTATTGTTTAATTCCTTTTTAGTGGGTGTCTATGAGTTATACTTGCTATATTACATCAGATAAGAATACATCATTCTCTTTATTTAAATATATTTCCTCCCTGATTCAAATATATGTTCATGACTAACATTCTGAGTAATAATAATTTAACTATGAAATGTATTTCTATTAATGTGAATGATCACAAAGCATATTAAAGTATTTCGTTAGAAGACATATTAAAACCAAATAAACAGATGAACATATAAAATTAATAGACAAACCAATCACAATGACAGAGCTCAAATCCCAAATTACTAACTTAAAACTAAACAAAGCCCTTGGCACAGATAATATGATCCCAGAGATGTTTAAACGTCTAACCAAAGAAGCCTCGGTGCTGTTCTTGAAATTGTTTACATTATTAAAAGAGGGCAAACGTATTCCTTCTTCTTGGAAATACACCATAATTATCTCCTATTTTGAAGCCAGACAAAAATGCAAATGAATGTTGTTCTTAGAGGCCTGTGTCTTTATTCAGTATTCACTACAAAATGTTTATGGCAATACATGCAACTAGAATTAAACAGATATTCCCATTATTAATAGATGAAAGCCAGACTGGCTTTATAAAAGACATAAACACATATGATAATATTAAAAGAATTATCTCCTTAATATATTACATTAATTTTACAAACAAATAACATGACTATAGTCAGTGTAGATATAAACAGCACCTTTGATTCTGTTCACTGGGATTATATTTGGCTAATTCTAGAAGAGTATGACTTTTCAAAAAAGTTTACACTATTAATTCAATCACTGTATGAAAAATCCTTAGGTTACATAAAGACTGGATCATGTTTTTCTAAATCCATAGAAATTACCAAAGGCATAAAACAGGGATGCCCTTTTTCTCCATTATTATTTGCCATAGTTATTGAACCATTTGCAAATATCAAAGGTATTCAACTTGATAATAGCCTAGAAATGAAGGTTCATTTGTTTGGAGACAATATTCTACTTACTTTAAAAGATAATGAAGTCTAACTAAAAACTTTACTAAACACAAATGAACATTTCCAAAGACTCTCAGTCCTGAAATTTAATGAAAATAAAACACAGATATTACTTAAAATTCCAGTAAGAAAGACTTGGATAAGGATTTTTCTAAATATATAACTGTTGACAATAAAATTAAATACTTAGAGGGTCATCCTAACAGATGAATTAGACAAAAGAATCACAATAAACTACATACCATCCCAAACAATATTATATCTCTCATACAGAAATGGAACAAGTTCTTTTTTACAATGGAAGACAGGTTATATATAATCAAAATGATTATTTTTCCAAAAAATATTATATTTCATACAAGCCCTTTCTCTTCCGCTCCTCAAACCTTATGTAAAACAATTTATTAAACTGATATTAAGCTTTTTATGGTATCCTAATAAACCCAGAATAGCTATGAATCATCATTTAAGTGATTGGGAAGCAGGAGGAGTAAGTATTCCAGATATAGAAATATATGCATACCTCCCAACCGTACTGAATTACTTCGTTTTTACCAAATTTGGGGGTCCAAATAATGGGGTGCCACGATTCCCGAGTGGCACCCCTTCATTTCCGATTTTTTCCAGCAATTTTTAAATTTATTTCTTTTGCGCTTTTTGAGCTGACGTCATCATATGCGCAGTGACTCAGCTCCATGAGCCTGTCGGAATTGAGCTAAAGGGCATGCATTTCTGGCTGGCTGTTTGAGCGTGAACGAACAGAGGTGGAATGGATATATTTCAGAGGAGGTTGAGCGCGAACAAACAGAGTTGGAATGGATATATTTCAATGGTGCTGCTGGACTGGAAGTATTTTAACAAGGTATTTGATGGGCTGTTGCTTGGTTCAGGTATTTGTTATGGTGGCGAATGAACAGAGCTTTGGATATAGATGAAACATATTGTTGATGGCGCTTATAATGTTGGTTTACTTGCACTGGAAATTAACAATATAAAACCAAAAGTAGGTGGGGGGCTGTGCCTCCCACCTCCTCCCCCCCACTATATATACTAACTCTAGGGTTGCACTACAGTGGGAAGAAGGGCAATTACATTTTATTTGCCCAATAGTACTTTCTTTCAGTGAAATGAGATTCAGCAAAATGAGTTTCAGCGAAATGAGCTTTCAGTGAATCAACCTAGATCCAGTGAACTACCTGTTTTGCCTCTGATGCTGCCATATATGATGTACCCATGTGTTAACAGATATGTATGTCCATACCGCCCAACCATACATAATTACTCTGTTTGTACCGAGTTTTGCGGTCCAAATGAAAGGGTGCCACGATTCACGAGTGGCACCCCGTCATTTCTAATTTTTTTTTTTTTTTTTTTTTCGAATATCGCACTGTCGGAGCTGACGTCATCATGTGTGCAATTGCACAATGATGTCAGCTCCGTCAGGGCTACCAGCCAGTCAGAACTGAGCTCAAGGAGCTCACGTCATCATTTCCGCCTGGTCTGTCTGCATATGCGAGCGGGAATGTGGATTATCAGCAGCACTCGTTTTTATCAGGCAGCAGCACTCATTTTGTTTGGAGAATCAAGTGCAAATGTGAGCGGGAACATAATGGAGACTCAAGAGGATTAACGGCACCACTTGGTTTAGACTCAAGTAAGGAGTGTGTGTGTGTGTGTGTGTGTGTGTGTGTGTGTGTGTGTGTGTGTGTGTGTGTGTGTGTGTGTGTGTGTGTGTGTGTGTGTACATGCCCCCATGTAATACACCTGGTGGCTAGAAGTATTCAGGCTCAAAACCTGTACCTTCGGTACAGTGTAAAAAGAACCTAAAGTCCCTAGCCACCACCATTTTTGAGCTTTGTCCAGACTTTTTTGTGCTAAGAATTGACAGCTATGGTGAGATGTGAGAACAGACTTTGTATTCCCCCATTATTGGCTTTGTTGTTTGCCCAGGTTTTTTGTGCTAAGAGTTGAGAGCTGTGGTGAGTGAGAAGTGAGAACTGAATTTGTATTCCCCCATTATTGGCTTTGTCCAGGTTTTTTGTGCTAAGAGGTTGAGAGCTATGGTGAGAAGTGAGAACTGAATTCACTAAATGATAGCCATTAAGTTTCAGTCTTCCTTTTTTTCAGGAAACTGCTGATTTGGCATAGTGGTATGTTGCTCTGACTGTAGTGCATAGGGTCCTGGGTTCAAGACTTGCCAGTGACATGCATGGTGATAACACATTTTATTCTAGCAACTTTCAAAATTATACAAGCAATGTTAAAAATGTGTCCCTGGTTTTTGATGTTTTGCCCCCCAAAAAAAAAAAAAACTAAAATTGAAAATAAGTGCAAGAAGCTGTGCAAGATGCCTATGGCTTGCACTGCTGTCATTCTATTTATAGTGTGGGTGTGGAAGTAGACTTTTATGATGGAAATGTTCTGAATTGGGCAATTTTGTCATTATTGGTTCATGCATTTTGTTTCATTGCCTACAGTACAACCTACTGGAAAAATGTTCAAACAATACATTTAAAATGCACTCTGTCTAACAGGTGTGCTGTATTATACAAGGAATTTAATTTAATAAAGTCAGGAAGGTGTATCAAAGAAATGAACACATGTATGTTTCTTGTTTTGTTTGCAAGGGGCCTGTGACGTCCGCGCCCTGGCCCAGCAGTCAAGGAGCCTCAATCCTCACCACTAACACCAGGGAGGTTGTCTCATAGAAGAGGAAAGGATAACTAATACACACAGTAAAGTACAATTTCCCTTAAGTGCACACAGAGATCACAGTCAGTCTCTGGCTCGTTGCTCCCTTGCTGTCCAGGTCCCCAATAAGACTCCCTACTGGCACAGCTATAGGGTCATGATCTCAGCCTAGCTGGCAAGCTAACCTCCAGTACCCTCGCTGTCCAATCAGTGCTTCATGTCCCTGCCCAGGTAGCTTGACACACCACACACACACTTTGAGAAGAGGTTATACAACTACACATACCCTCTTGGGACAAAGGCTGGCACAGGTTCTCCAGCTGTGCCCCTTTACCTAGGTTATACAGTAGTAATTACTGCCACCACCAGCTAATAAATATCAGTTACTCAAAGGCCCTTAAAAGGGTGTCCAGTTATTACTGTGCAATATTATTATCCAATGGTAGTATGACTAACAGTTCAGGCTTACTTTAGAGTGGCCTATTACAATAACCTCCATAAATATGCAATGTACGCTAGAGCTTATCTCTACACAAAGCAGCCACAGGTAGAAGGTTTTAAAAATATTTAATAATAAATAATTAACACACAAGACAAAACTACTACACCACAGAGATATCTAAGAGTTCAGAGATCACACAGAAACTTAAAATAATACAGTAGGACAGGTCTGATTTCAAAGAAAAATAATTAATCTTTACTAGATTTAACTATTCCTTCAAGAAGTCACAGTGCTAAAACTTACATTTGAGCATAAGGCAGAGTGCTGATAAGTGGATATCCAGATCAAAATGTTCCAGGTCTCTTGTAAGAAATAGTATTTAAACATTACTAACAATCATGTCTCTAAGGCCCTCCCAAAATTACATCATTTTTGACACTTGTGTTTTCCCAGTATTCATATTGCATCATCTTAACACCTGGTCTGAGTTCTCAGGCCACAAACTGCATTATTTAGCAATCTAACACCTCCTCAGAAACTTACAACAATACAAGGCATTTCACATGTATATTCTAACAGAAACTAGAGCAGTAAAGCAGCTTCCACTTGTAAATTATGGTCATAAACTTTAGCCTTAAAACAATGGGCATGAAACTTTCATCCAGCTGCACTGGAGCCGAATTCTAATATGAAAGGATCACAACATGCTTCACTGGGACAGTAGAGTGCAATGTTGTCACATATTTTGCAGTTCTACATTTCACAGTATTCTTTACATTCATGAAACATGCCTGCATTTTACATTTATTCACAAATGCTAGAATTATATATCAAATTCTATTTGACTAGGCTGGCAGCCTTTGCCCATCTCTCCCCAATCATCACAGGGCCAATGATTTGAAAACAGCCCAAAGATAATCTTTATCCACCACTGGCCAGATGCATTTTCTTTGGATGTGGTGTGGGTTTCAATGCTATTTCAATGAATGTGAGTTTCAAGGGCAGATAAGTTTTAATGCCAAGTCTATTTTCATTGTGAGACAGTATTGCTTTGTTTAGCAGATGTCTGTTAGTATTTGTGCATTGTTGTGCTGCAAAATGTAAAAATAAAATCCAAATAATCATTGTAGAAGTAAAGCAGTACGCACACATTAGTGTTTATGGTAAATGGGGGAAAATCGCCAGGTAATGGGACATTGGAATGGCTGCAGGGGGACTCTGGTACCATATTTTGGTTGTCTGTTCTTCGGTTTGTGTTTGAAAGTTGGTATCGCACAATTCCATTGGAGTGGGTGGGTTACGTCATCATGTATGCAAATTAGATGTTAATCAGCACACAGATTTGTACCTATTTTTCATGGGCCTTGTCCAGATTTTTGATGTTTCCAGGTTGAGAGGTATGCTAGCCACCACCATTTCTGAGCTTTGTCCAGATTTTTTTTGTGCTAAGAGTTGAGAGCTATGGTGAGAAGTGAGAACAGAATTTGCATTCTCCCATTATTGGCTTTGTTGTTTGTCCAGGTTTTTTGTGCTGAGTTGAGACCAATGGTAAGTGAGAACTGAATTTGTATTCCCCCATTATTTGCTTTGTCCAGGTTTTTTTGTGCTAAGAGGTTGAGAGCTATGGTGAGCAGTGAGAACTGAAATCCCGAAATGATGGCCATTAAGTTTCAGTATTCCTATTTTTTAGGAAACTGCTGATCTGGCATAGTGGTATTTTACTCTGACTGTAATGCATAGGGTCCTGGGTTCAAGACCTGCCAGTGAAATGCATGGTAGTAACACAACATGTTTTTCTAGCAACTTTGCAAAACTATACAAGCAATGTTTAAAATGTGTGCCTGGTGCATCCCTAGCCACCGCCACTTGTGAGCTTTGTCCAGTTTTTTTGTTCTAAGAGTTGAGAGCTATGGTGAGAAGTGAGAACTGAATTTGTTTTCCCCCATTATTGGCTTTGTTTGTCCAGGTTTTGTATGCTAGGAGGTTGAGAGCTATGGTGAGAAGTGAGAACTGAATTCCCTAAATGATAGCCATTAATTTTCAGTCTTCCTTTTTTTCAGGAAACTGCTGATATGCCATAGTGGTATTTTGCTCTGACTGTAGTGCATAGGGTCTTGTGTTCAAGACTTGCCAGTGACATGCATGGTGATAACACATTTTATTCTAGCAATTTTCCAAAATTATACAAGGAATGTTTAAAATGTGTCCTTGTTTTTTTAGCTTTTGCCCCCCCCCCAAAAAAAAACTGAAATTAAAAATAAGTGCGAGAAGCTGTGCAAGATGGCTATGGCTTACACTACTGTCATTCTATTTATAGTGTGGGTGTTGAAGTAGACTTTTATGATGGAAATTTTCTGAATTTGGCAGTTTTGTCATTATTGGTTCATTCATTTTGTTCCATTGCCTACAGTACACCCTACTGGAAAAATGTTCAAACAAAACATTTAAAATGCACTCTGTCAAACAAGTATGTTGTATTATACAAGGAGTATAATTTAATAAAGTCAGGAAGGTATATCAAAGAAAAGAACACATGCATGTTTCTTGTTTTGTGTGCAAGGGGCCTATGATTTGAAAATAGCCCAAAGGTAATCTTTATCCATTACAGGCCAGATGCATTTTCTTTGGATGTTGTGTGGGTTTCAATGCTATTTCAATGAATGTGAGTTTCAAGGGCAGAGAAGTTTTCATGCCAAGTCTATTTTCATTGTGAGACAGTATTGCTTTGTTTAGCAGATGTTTGTTAGTGTTTGTGCATTGTTGTGCTGCAAAATGTAAAAATAAAATCAAAATAATCATTGTAGAAGTAAAGCAGTATGCACATATTAGTGTTTATGGTAAATGGGGCGAAATTGCCAGGTAATGGGACATTGGAATGGCTGCAGGGGAACTCTGGTTCCATATTTTGGTTGTCTGTTTTTCAGTTTGTGTTTGAAAGTTGTTATCCCATAATTCCATTGGAGTGGGTGGGTTACATAATTTTGTATGTAAATTAGATGTTAATCAGCTTACAGATTTGTACCTATTTTTCATGGGCCTTGTCCCGATTTTTTGATGTTTCCAGGTTGAGAGGTATGCTTATGTCTTAATGCCAAAGTTTCAGCCTAAAGCATGCTTACAAGTTGCATTTCACCTTGCTTAGGACAGAGTCCAAAGAAGAGATAGAGAGACTGCCCTGTTACTACTGTGAGGTAGGGGTACATATGCAAAGGTGTTCCCTATAATTTTCTAGGATACGTCACATTCCTGTGCAAGATCAGTAGCAACACTGGTCTTTACATAACTTGCTAACAAAATTTCCATCCATTGAAAAAGTATAGCAAAGCAGAGAAATTAGACACCTCCAGCCTATGTTTCAATAGTGATGGAGAAAAACAATAAGTAAGGCAGTACCTGTTGTCAAGCAGATGTTTCCTTCAGCCATTCCCAAATACTCAAGTTTTTACTGTCCGAAAAGGCCATTTTACAGGAAGATGCAGCCTTTGCAATAATACCATCTACAACAGAGAAGGTGCAGAAGATACCAACTCAGATCTCTATCTGGGAGGGGTGGTTGAGGAGAAGGGTAGTCTGAATGAAGAGGTCAAAGCTAGAATCAGAGGGGCTGCAGCCAACTGGCATAGAGTATCAGGTGTAGTATATAACAGAAGAATGCCAAAGAAGCTGAAAAGTAAGGTGTACAAGACAGTGGTGTGACCAGTACTACTGTATGGTACAGAAACCTGGGCAGTAAAGGCAGAACAGTTGAAGAAGCTAGAGGTGATGGAAATGAAGTGCCTGAGAAAGGTGGTCTGATGCACAGTGTGTGACAGGCGAAGAAATGAGGACATAAGAGCAGAAGCCAAAGTAGCTCCAGTTGCAGAAAAGATCAAAGAAAACAGTTTACGATGGTATGGGCACATGTGTAGAAAAGCAGAAGCCAATCTGGTGAGGGAGATTTCGGACAGACAGGAAGAAGGTAAGAGGAAGCAAAGAGGTGGATGGATTGTGTGAAAGAAGATCTGCAACAGTCATGCAGGAGTGTTGAAGAAGGCAGGAGAGTGGCACTGAATCGAGAGAGTTGGCGACAGTTAATACGATACCCCGACCCCATGTAAATGGGAAAAAGGGGATGATGATGATTTACCTAAGCTAGGGAGGCTATTTTTGCTTTATAATTTACTTTTGAGGACTTGACTAGATCTCTGATTTGTTTGTGTAGACTGATGAGGGATTTCCTCTTCTTCTGCTGATCCTGTTCCTACTTATTTTTGGACATTAGTTTCTTTCTTTTGTTGTATAGCCCATGTATTCCAGGGTTCTACCAGAGTGGCTTGTTTTTCCGGCACAACCTGGGTTTAATCTGGTCTGATACTGCCGATTCTATACAACTGCTTAAGTGGCTATATAGAGCATTGGTGTACACCTCTGCACAGGATTTTGTTTTTTTTCTGGGTTCAGGGAAGCTTTGAAATTTTTTATGCCAGGTCATTTGTCTTGGAGAAATGCATTAGCCTTTTTGAGCTTGATGGCGTATCTGGCCATGTATTTATTTCAAAGGAGACTGTTTTGTGATTTGGTCTCAGCAAAGAGGACATCACAGGAGGTGGGGGCGGGGCTAGTGCAGTGCCCATGTTAGTGAGTACTATGTCCAGGATAATTGCGCCACTAGTGGGTATGCCATCCAGCGTTCCAGAGCATTTGCATTGACAAAGTCCAAGAACCTCTGAGCCTACATGTTAGTTGTCGCATATGTTCCCAGTCAATGATAGAATAGGTAAAATTGCCCATGACTAAGGTATTGGGCTGCATGCTGAGTGACTCCAGTAAGTCCAGACAAGTTATATGTTTTTCCTGGTTCTTGGTGTGGGGCCTATAGCTAGAGATGATGTGGTAGGGGATTTTGTCTATGGTTAGTTGAACATGGGCTAGCTAAGGAGAGTCATACTGTTTTACCAATCTTGAGGTGTACATATTTATTTTTTATTTTACATTTGTTTACCGGGGAGGTCCGACTGGACAGAGCTGTCCGTTTTCAGCAGAGGCCCGGGGAGAAAAGCTCCAGAGCAATTGCTAACATACTATACATAAGATATTTACACACTCAGTTATAAAAATATAGCAGACAATAACATATGATTACATAACATATTTACATAAGCATAGTGGTTTAGACATACAATTAAAAGTATAGCCAGTAATAACATTTGATTGTTGTTCATACATTATGCTTAGTAGAGATAATCTTTAAGATGTACTGAAGATAAGACAAGAAAGGAAAAACTAAAAATGGAGGAGAATATAGACAAGTTCATATGAGGTGCATTGACATTGTAAGGGAAAGCTTTCAACTTAGTCTAGGGGAGAGTTAGTGGGTATAGATGGGGCGGTGGGGAGTGGGTGACAGTGAGTTGGTAAGTAATGTATGATAATATATAGTGCATCTGTGAGAGTTTTAAAGAAGGTGGATGGTGGGGTAGGGAAAAGGAATTAGAATACGTCAGCCAGGTGCTAGGCATTTGCATGTCCAGGAGTTGTTTAGGTGGGAAATAAGCTGTTTTTTGAAGATGGTTTTATTAGGTTATATCCTTTATGAAAATAGATACACCTCTTCCTTTGGTTCTTTCTTGCTCAGTTGGTGGTCTGAACATATGGAAGGTGGTGTAGCCTTGCATGGCCGGGGTGCTGGGTGCTTTCCGCAGTTTTGAACCATGTCTCAGTGACTACACAGACGTCAGCATATTCCAAGGTGAAGAGTACTTCTAGGGAGTGCAGTTTTTTGTTTAGACTACTAGCATTGAGCAGCAGTACCTTGAGCTTATCAAGGAAAGATTTTGCTACGTTAGGAAATCAGTTACTTTGACACTGCCTAAAAAAATGCACTATGGAGGTAGCTAATGCCTTTGCCTGTATCTGAAAGCCTAGATGAGACAAGTGCAGACCATCTGTAAAACGGTGTGACCATTGATAATGTCTTCCCAGAGTGACAGATATTGGATCCCCTTGAACGGACACCAAAATTTAAGCCAGTTGTTAGTCAGTCATTCTCTGTTGGTATTGTGGCATCATCCTTGGAGATGGTAGAAAGCTACTCAAGGCTAGGCTCATACCTGCCCTGTGGCACATAATCTGAGAGTTGAATCATATTTCTCTTCATATAGTGTAGGGAGGTACTTCTCGGGTCATTTGCACCTATATAGACTATGACAGACTCATACTGGTACTTGTGGCGGAGTGACTTGAGAGCTTGTGTGATCTGATGGATCCTGGCACCTGACAGGCAACTAACTATAACCTTTTCCTTATTCAGCCTGGTGAGAAGGACATCCATGTGACTCACTTTGTAGTCTCCTATGACCAGGATGTTAGGTTTTGTGGTGTTTCACCTTACTCATTTGTTTGTTGAGACACTGGTTTGTGTTGTTATGTGTTGTAGCTGTTGTTTGCTTTGTTGTATGCACATGTGTTTTCTGAAGGCAGCATTTGGGAGGTCTCTGAATTTTTGGTAAGTTACTAGTGAGAACCTCCACATATGTAGGTTTGTGTCAAATCCGTATGTAGTGTGGGAAGTGATATGAGTGTGCCACAACCTGTTTGGCATTCAGTTTGTCTATATGTGTGAGTCCTGCCTCCATTTTCATAATTTAATTCCATCTCTTACATATAGTATTTGTTTGTCTGAGGATTAAGTGGTTGTCAGTATACACGAGACAATTGCTACATTGCCACAGGATGTACATGTCCTCCAGGCTGGCTAAAGAGATGGTAGGAAAGTGCCCATCAATGACATCAGGTTCTTACTGTGGGTTTGTTAGGGAAGGAAATGAGGTAATTAGACTGGACTGTGCTGGTAGCACAGAGTACGAGTGGGAGCTATACTTTGTGTAGTCTGTGGTTAACCAACAAAGCAGTACTGCTCAGTGCACAACTTAGTTGCACCTAGAGAAGCAGGAGGTTTCAGTGATAGTTATTTTACAGAAATTTTATCTTCAAGGCATTTGTGTCTAAACAGGGCATGGCTAACCATCACTGCAATAAGAGCAGCTTTACCCAAATGCAAAGCTTATATACTACTGGCAAACAGAAGCAGGTTTTAAGCTAACTGCCAATCAGGAAAGCACACAGTAAGCCATCTGCTAGCAATCTCCAATTCAGATAGGTTTAGATCAGCACTCTTCTGCCACAAGAGTGCAGAAAAAATGTATTAATGTAAAATGGCCAATTTGGAGCTCAAGTGTAAGAAGACCACACAATCTAAATATAACAGCCCTGAAACTGTCTGATACAATGCAATAAGTACTTAAAGCAACAGTAGTAGAACTTTTTTTTTCAGATTTAAAGTGCAGCAACTGTCACAGGAACTAATAGAAAGCAGTCTCAGTTATCAATAGAATTGCAAAATAATATTTATATCTGTCCTTTTAGCAGAAAATTACCTTAGATGTAAGCAGATTCACTAAAACTCTCTGGCGTAGTCCCCAGATGACAAGTAGCTCTGAGAAATTAATTCTTGACAATAATTGACCAAGTAGAGATGCTTGCCAGTGTGCTCATAAATGTTGTGCTTTGTGACACCCCCCCCCCCCCCCAAGCCTTGAAGACAGGTCCCTTCTCATTCCATGGACTCGGGTACTGTACGCTTTCCTAGACTTTCTGTTATCCAAAACTTACTGCTTAAATCAAGAATAGACAAAACAAATCCTGAGTCACTTATCACCCAAATGGCACAAAGAACTACAGTTAACTTCTGTAGTTACTTGTTACTAGCACTGCAGCTTATTTGTGTCACAGCAGCAAAGCTCAGTCCTGCATTCCAACTTCATGTAGCTCATTTGTGCATAGACGGTTTGCTTTTGATTCTCAGTAATGCATCACTATCAGTAGAAGTTGGTTATAAAGTAAAGGAAGTCAAGTGGCTTTTTACCAAGAAATCATACATTGCCAAGTAAAAAAATATGTCCTTTTTGAACTTGGAAGCAGTCTCTTCTTGTACAGGCCACTGCTGCTCACCAATCATTCATTCCATATAGAATGATCTTTCTTCATCAAAGTACATTCTTATGACATTTTTTTCTGTATACAAGTGTTTGACAGATTCTACAGTAAAGTGATTTTTCAAACGGTACAACTTGTTAGGCATCATACCATACTGTCACACAGAGAGATTTGAATGTTGTGGTGGAGAAACTGACTATTCCCTCCTTTGAGCCCGCTTATTTCTTCTTGCCTGTCAGTGCTTTCACAAATGTTTACAAATCCTACAATAAGATAATTTGTGTGAAGGGTACAGCATCTTTGGCCTCATATGCTTTCTCACTGGGAGAGTTGACAAAAAGAAACTGACATCTCTCTTTAACAGCTTGATTAATTAAATTTCAAACTTTTGTCTTGTAAATCATTTTTAGAGGCAGTGACTTGTGCTAGAATGATTTTAAGCAATAAGTTGCAAAATGTAAGAAAGATTATACAGTGCATGAGCAACATTTCCTCTTTTTCTTTATTTTATCACTAAGTCCTATTAGGCCTGTGACATTTTTCAGAGGAGACCCAGTACAGTATTTATATAAATGGGAAAATTTAGCCAGGACACTGGGAAGCTTCTGGTACTGTATTTGGTGAGCACCAAGGAATCTTTTTTTTTTTTTTTAGCCAAGAAAATATATTGTTGATCAGAAGAAAAAAATGGACAGTGATTAAACATCAAACTTAAAACATTAAGATTCATAGACTGCTTACAAGATTAATAACCTGACATTTGCTTCTGCCACAACTTGTAACAGTTACTCTTATGTTTCATGTCCATCTTTACATCATTTCCTTTTTCTCATTTCCAATTTATTAGTATATTAGAACATTTACATTAGACTTTTTAACAGGTTTTGCTCTCATAAAATGTTTTTTTTTCCTCTTAAATTTTCTAGTTAATTTTACAATCCCCAATCATTTAAATTTCTAGAAAACACATTCTACTCTCCAGCTTTTATAACGGTCAGATATTCCAGAATTTATTATTCCAGAATTTGTTTGCATAACTTAGATAAAATAGCCGGCATATTTTGCCAAATATTTTTATTGAACATTAAAAGTAATCAGATACTATAAAATATAATCTGATATTGTCCTTTTCTTTCTTCCTCACTGATGGGTCTCAGATCTGAATCTCAAATGCTTAGCCGCATTTTCTAGACTTTGGATCCTAGTCTTGCGCTCCTGTTTTTACAAAATCAGTAAGCAACAAACTCGATCCGAGGAGTTAGGGTCAGTATAGTCAGCTCTAGTTATTTGTAGTGAAATTTAAAACATTCTGACAAAAGGACCAAGTGTATTAATCAAGACTGTTACTTTAATTTTTTTCCAACAGATTCTGTGCATTTAACCAATTGCTGAACTTGGTAGATTCAGACTGTAAAGCTATATTCATTCTGAAGGTTGCGGGTTCTTTATCAACGACAGCTTGTAGCAATTTAAGGAAATCTAAAAAATTGTGGAGCATACTTCCTTTTCCAGTTTCTGTAGACTGTATTCCTTGCAATCACTAATGCAGACCATGCAAGAGCATATTGTTCAGGTTTAGCACAAATGGTTAAAGGTGTATTAAATAATAGTACCTCCTTGTTTATTACAAAATTATCAGACTTGATGCTTGAGCAAAACACGAGAGAAGCTGTAAGTTTATCCCGCATATCTACATTATTTAAAGAATAGTAAATGCCATTAGAATTAAGGAACTACATTAAAAATATAATGGAATTTATCATTCCTTTCATAATTTAAAATTTCCAATTAAACTAGCCTCTGCTTATAGACACCGCAAAGATGTGTTTATCTAACTAGCTGAAAATTTGTGACACCCAAACAAAGAAAAAAATATATATATATACACGCGCATATAGATATATATGTACATGTATTTGTATACACACACTCAAATTAGAGTACAAAATGTAATGTATTGCCCACCTATGATTTGTCTTATGTTTTCCTTCCTTTTCTTTCTCTTTTCATTACTTTTTTATTTTCTACCTTCTGTAACTTCTTTCTTCTTTTCTTTTTTTCCTATTTCCTAATACACTTTTCTCCAAACTCTTTTCCCCTTTAACCCTTAACATTCTTGTTCTTACTTCACTTTACATATTTATTTATTCCCTTTTATTCTCCTCCCTTCCTCAGAACATATACTTTTGCCATCCCATTACAAATATGTACTCCTTCTTTACTTATTTCAATAAAAGAGCACTTAATTGTTTTGTTAGAAAGTATCATTTATGTTAACAAGTAATCAGTTGTGTAGATACGCCCAATGTAATAATAATAATAATTACATTTCAAAATCTAGAATTCTATTTAAGTGACTAAAGACAATTCAAATGCATATTGTAAGCTCTGATGTCCTACATCTAACTTTGTATTAACTGTAAAATCACCCTTGCCACATGATTGAAACAAAATTAGAAAAATTATAGTCAGCAAGGCTACAGTATTGTATTTTAACTAATACTATGGACAGTTAAGCGGGTCGAGTGGCGTTCCGAAAGACATGCATGAATGGGCGTGCCTTCGTTGAAGGTTGGGCATTGAGCTGCCAACTCGGCACCGTAAAAATCTACTGCCAGTCATTAGCAGACCGGAGTTCCGCTGTGGCGACTCCTAACTGGGAAAAGCCAAAAGACAAACAACAACAACTATGGACAGTTAAAAAATTAGAAAGTTAGATTGTTATATAAAAGTATGGCTTCTAATTGAAATCAGAATATGTTATCTGCAGAAAACCAAAGTGGCTTCTAACTGTAATCAGAATAGTTACCTGCAGAAAACCAGAGTTGATGTCAAGTGATATATAGACTTTAGTATATTATTTGAAATATATTATTGGGAGTGAATCTGGAGTAATGTTTAAGGTCCTCACCTCATAATCACAAGGTAGAGGATTTAATTTGACATTGGGTTATTGGCTATGCTTAAACTAGCCCTTTGGGGGCTGTTAGCCTACTATTAGCATATAAACCTATTTATCTATATTGTGATAGTATTATTTTCTTTATATAAACACATGATCAATTTATGTGGCCTTTGAACAAGCAAGCAATTCAAACTGGTACCCTCTCTGAAGTCTAGTAGCAACATTCACAATAATAATAATAATAATGAGGTAAAATGAGGCCAAGTAACTCTATGAATAAATGTCTAAATGCAGCTTGAAAACTACATATGTATATATACATAGTCATAACACTTTATAATCATTCCTCGTTTGTGCCTTGATAAACTACTATATCTTTTTTATATTAAAACATTGGCATAATGGTTAATAATTTTACTTCACAGACACAAGGTACAGGCTTTGATTCTCATATCTGAGGAAAATTGATAAGGCTTAAAATCGCTCACAAGGGTAACTAGCCTAGCACTTGCTTATAAATGTTATAAAAAATACAATTATCACGGAAAAGACATCTAAGTGAGAGTGGCATTCTAGTTTGAGAATCAAAGGTCCCTTGACTTCACTGTGTAAATAACTAAAAGTTGTTTAAGTTAACCTAATTAGAATGATGTGTAAATTGAAAGAACCAGGTAAACTAAGTAAGTTTGGTGTAATGTAAGTTAAGTGAACAAAATAGCCATTGTTACAAGTGCGATTGTTTTTGCTTCCCAGAGAAAGGGCATGTTCTCTTATTTAAGCCTAATACTGAGATGATAGACACCAAAAGAAATACTCGCACTTCATTTTCTCAAAATAGAAATTTTGTTTTATCTTTATCAAAACAATGCTTTTGTCAGTATCTGCAAGCACTAGCTGCATGTCTGTACTTTACTGCACTTGTTGTTTCTGTCTTTTGTACAAAATTCAACAGTAAAATTGTTTGATATTCAATTATGTCATCTTCTTAAAGGAAATGTACTGTTAACATTCCTGTTGTCTGTTGTTCATAAACCAAGAATTTCACCCTGCCAAAAAAACAGAGTGACAACGTCAAATAGAATATGTCTATCTCTGCGCATATAAATAATGTAGCTAAGTATAAGGACATCTGTCATAAGCACTTATTGATACTTATCTTCAGATTTCATGTCATGATCCTGCGCTTTATGATATTTTTATCAAGTGGAGAAAACACTGTTATAAGATATTAAGTGAAAACTGGTTATGATAAGGTGGATAGAGTAAACATTACTAAACGATAGCCAGTTTTTTCCTATAATCCTGGAACTCATCCATCTGCTTACTACAGAAAATGTCGTCTGGATAATAAGTACACTCTGTAAGCCCTTTTTTGCATAAATTAAATACATGAATTCCATTTAACAATCAATTTATAGCCTGCCACTATAAAAAGGTACAAGACTTATACCAACAAGGCAACACATATAGTTGTATTGTATTTCTGATGAAATCCAACAAACTCTGATTCTTATCAGCAGACTCTGTGTCTGTCTGAACAATCGCCCACTCATGTAGATGTAACCTCATTTTAAAAATCTATCTGAAGAACGAGGCTCTAAATGTATGCCACCCTGTAATGCTGCAGTGCATTATCACTAAGATAAAATTAGTTTGATTTTAGGGATGAGGGCAATACCCTCAAATTTCTGATCTTATGGAACTAAAGAGAAATGTGTTACCTCTTGAGACACAAACACTGCAGGTAACATAATATTTGCATAAGTTACAGAGATGCACTATCACATGGACTACTGCTATCCATATGATAACATTACTTATCACTGGAGATGAGGCTAAACAAACCCTGGGTTAAAAAAATAAGACTCATTCAATTCCAGTAACATTACTTATGACTAAACAAAACAAGTAAAATTTTATTAAGCTGCAACACAGTAATATCTATAGAGTCCCAGAAGACATGTCACAACTTATGTACTGCTTGGTATTTACAGTACGCAAAATAAAATACAGAATATCTTAGTGTTCCCAAAGCTGCACATGCTAGATAACTGCTGGTAAATGAAGCACAATTAAAGGATGATATTCAGCTTCATTTCCATTATAATGAAGACATAGACATACTTCAGAATACAGTTAGAGGGAAAAAAACTGAGGCAGCATTGTGTTATAGTATAAAAACAGCCACAATGTAGATATCATGGGATCTACAACATACCACATTAACAGTGACAGGACTGGTAAGTCATGTAAACTTTAACATAGCAGTGACCTATAGTCTTTCATCACACACTTCAAATTATTGAAACTTGCCTTAAAATTTTGAGTTAGACAAAAGGCAGTCATTACTAACAGTATGTAATACTTGACAAAATATTTGACAAAACTGTAATACCCTGATCTGAACCCTCTGCTTTGAGTGTGTAACATTACATTTGGAAAAATGTTGAGTATTGTTTATCTTCCAAATTTGTGGTTTACACGATCATCTAAGCATATTAAACTTTGTTCAAAATAAATACGTAATCTTCCTTTCATCTATCATTTCCAGTCATTTAACTTATAGGTAAAGAAGAAAAATGCAAAGTTAAATGAATTCATAGCAGTACTTGTAAACAGACATAGTTTGAGTTACTGTCTTCCAATGTCACCTGAAAGCACCACAGTGGATCTTCCACTGAAATTGGTGTGCTACGTAATGCAGAGATAATGTTGCAGTGTCACTTGAAAACCTTGATGAAAAATGAATCAAAATATTAGCTTATGTGGGAGCCTTATTAGGTGTATTCTAGTCAAAGTTAAATTTCATTTAGTATAATTAACATAAAGCACCATGTCCAGTTATTTTCCTTAAAATGAGGATAGACTGGTATGTGGTCATACCTTGCAATTTTAATGTAAGCTAGCAAGAGAAGTTGTATCCCTATGTAAGCCTTCTGTTCTATGATTGAATTCACTGAAAAACAGCTCAAGTTTTTCAATATCTTTTGAACTGAACAAATGTTTCATCTCATTATGCTGTCCAAAGGACTGTTATAATGCATACAACTTCATCATCGTTCACCTCTCACTCCCCCCTTGACCTCTCTTTTAAATCTTTTGATAAATAACGTTTCTTCCTAGAAACTCCCTGCCTAGTGTGATATGTAATAAATAATTTGATTTTACAATGAAAGACCATAAAAATCTGTCTCTGCCCTGTAGAAAAAGATTGAGATAACTTGGTATTGATATTTTACTTCATGGAGAACTTATTTGTATTTTAAATGTCTGTTTAACTGGAGCATGTACTCACAGATCATCAATCGGTGTTCAGCATACTGTGGAATATTAACTTTTTTGATTTAGAGATATGCGCTATAAAACAGGATATTTCTAATTGTGAAGATGAACATATTTCTTAATAAGCTTTGCATTTGCTTTCTGGCATGTGTAAGTGGCAGTAGTCACTGTTTCTCTGTGAAGAAATTGCATTCCATTCACTGAATTACTTGAAAGAAAAATATTTATTGACTGATGCAAAATGAGTAGCAGAGATCATGCAGTCTATGAATAAAAAATACAATAGGCTAATAAGTTACTTGAGCAGGAGGAGACCAAATTAATAAAAAGTTGATGAGTGTGGGTACTAGGAAATATGTATTCAATCTTTTTGTAGTGTAGTAGATTTGGCTAACCAGATTACTATAAAAGGTAGATGTAACTTTAATTATGATCAGTTATGATGAGCCATTTACAACATATTTTGGTGTGAGATCACTAAGCTAACATCCATGTAATCATGATTGCAATCTGAATAAAGATCTACAAGGAAGGAACATACTTTATAATTTTGATGAGAGGTCACTTAAACAATTTGTAAATAAGGGCAGGAAGATTATAAGTATTTAAATATACTAAATAAATATGAGGATATAATTGGTTTACATGACATGCATGGAAATTTTAAGAGAGAACAATACGTGCATGGCAATTTTTAAAGTGAACAGTATTGTAAATCTTACCTAAGAAGCAGTTTAAAGAACATCCACCATTAATAATTTGAATGCGATACATTAAGCTAGAGCGTCTTCTGTGTGGAGGCATGTGTGAATGGACGTGCCTTCGTTGAAGGTTGTGCGTCAGGGCTGGTAACTCGGCATGTAAAAATCCACTACCAAACACTAGCGGACCAGAGTTCCGCTGTGGCGACCCCTAACGAAATAAGCTGAAAGACACAACAACAACAACATTAAGCGCTAATGGAAAGAAGCTGTTAAATGTAGCTATGAAACAAAGCAAGAGGTTTTTTACCTAAACTTAGTTAAGCTTATTAATATTCATAAGTTAATTAGCTTAAACAGCAAAAGCCTGCCTTGTAGCTGGTTATTAACTATTGCATAGCCAAACATTTTAGACTATCACCTGTATCTATTAAATAAAACATTAAACTCTGGCAACAATAATATTGAAGAACAACAACAAGAAAGAAAAATTCATTAAAGAGACAAAATGATTTGCATGTAAGATTATAAAGTCTGTTACTTTAACACTTTCAAGTTTTCTTTGATTGTTGCACAATTCATGTACTAAACACTTTGTCCCACTTTAAAACTAACAGCCGTTAACATATTGCTTAAGTAAATGATTGCTTATATAGATAGCCAGGACATACCTTAACAGAATAAAAATACATATTAAAGCAAAGTTAGAAAGTGAAATGTTCCATATGTTAGACTCAGATTATATTGTTTGATTTAAGAACTATGCCCACAAATCTGAGTTTAAAGAGAAAAAAATCATCTAGCTGTCTTCAGTAAGAGAGTTGAGAAGAAGTTCAACTTTTTTTCTTTTCTTTTCTTTTCTTTAGGCAATTGAGACGTTGATGCAGATACTTTTTGATTTCTGATAGTGGCTTCAGTCCCATTATTTTTCCTCTGATGTTCTTTTTAATGAGAAATTAGACCAATCCGTACTTCCAGAGAGGGAAATTAAGTTGCTGTCCTGGACATATAATGTAGCCTCTTCTAAAGTGTTAAAAATATGGGTACCTGAGACTAGGAAGAATTTAATCATGGCTGGATATAGAATACTGTATGAGCTTTAATATTATTTTGTTTCAGATGTTTTGTTAATGGCCAACATTTCTTCCTTCTTTGAATAGTTTTAAAAGCAAGGTGATTGTCAAATCTGGTTATATTTTGTCCTGTTTTCATTTGTGACTTTGACCTTAACAATTTGTGAACTAATTCTTTATCTATGTTGAAAAAAAAACTTCACTACAGACCTAGGGTTGGCATTAAATTTAGCTGATCATGGTTTTCTACCAGCCCTATGTGCCCTTTCAATTTTGTATGATAAACCTTCCTGAAGATTTAATGTCTGAAGGATCCAAGAGAGCAGGAAGGATAAAATGCTATCACCTTCAGTCTCTTCATTAACCAAGTGTTGTGTTTCAGCAAAAACTCTGTATGATTTTACTCTTCCTTTGTCTTCCCATTTAGATAATGTAATGCTATTTCCATGTCTGAGATCATGGAATTATGATTTTTAGTCTGGGATTTTAACATTTCAGTTTGTTTCATACTATTTTCTTGAAGATTCTTATGTTTGCTGTGGAAATTAAATATTTTAATATTAAGTTCTTGAATAGATTATATTACCTGTTAAAAGTATTTTCTTATTGAAATGCCTCCATAAGAGAACTTCAGTGCACTCATTCTAACTATAATAGAGTTACTTTCTAAGGAAAATTTGCTGATGAAATTCTAATAATATCTTTTTGAAGAATATACATGTAATGATGTTCAGTAAGAATAATTTATTTTGCTTTCTCTTTTTTTCGGTGAGGATTCTTGCACTATCCTGTCAAAGTTTGGTTCTCTCTGCAGAGCTGCTGTATTGTGTTGTCACTCCTCTACCATCTTGGATGGAACCCCAAAATAGCCATATTTTGTATACCAATACCTAAATTCTCAGTAGGTCACACACACAATCATATTTATATGTTAAGCAAACAGTGTCTTCTGATGCCTGGAACATCATGGGTGAAACACGTCAGTGGCACAACAGGTAACACACTCATTTTTGTGCAGAAGGCCCTTGGTTCTATTTCTGCATCTACTAAATGGATTGCTGACAATACAGTTCAACATAAGGGGGTGCTGCAGTCTTGAGTGTATAATGGTTAGGAGGAGACATTAAACTGAGGTCCCATCGGCTTGAGTTAGTATAGCTCAGGTGGATGTAAATGATCCCATGGCACATATCAAAAAGAATAGGGGAAGTTCTCCAATACCCTGGCCAAATTTCCCCTAGCAGTATAAGTACAACTTTGGGTCTCCACTGAAAAGAGGCCACAAGCCTAGTGGGACTAACTCAGTTAATATAAGGATAAAAAAGCAGTATCTAAAGTGATCCCTACATTAAATATGAGGATGATCAGTAATATCCCTTTCTCACAGTATTCATTACATTGAAATACTGTATGGTTCGATTTAATAATTTACTGATCAAAAAGTCTGCCAGCATTCAAAGTACCATGTCTCTAGATAGGTTCTGTTAGGCAAAATTTCTGATTATGCCACTCTTCTCTCATTTCCCTGTAACAATCAGAAGATTAATAGCATTTCCTTGATCTTCACAATCTCAAATTTCAGATGAAACCTCAGAAGTATTAACAAACTATTATTCTATTTGACTGCCAATTTGGCCCATGCAGTTTTCTCTTACAAAATGCTTGGCCTAAAGTAACATATAACCACAAACCCATCATCTTCTTGGCCTTCTTGTTCCCATTCCTGTTTAGCAGTTTCTGCACATTCACTGTTTTTACCGAAGTCCTCCATTAAATATTCTTGACTCACATAGTTCAGCATCAGAGGAAGTCTCTACAACACAGTCTTTGCCAGATGAGCAGATGTGAATATTTGCATCTCAGTAAAAAAGAATACCATAAAGACAACTGGGAAAAATAACTTATACCAAACTCTGTGTTGCTGACATTCCTTGACTTGGGACAGCTGTTTCAAGAACTTGAGCACCACCAGTACTAGTCTAACTGCTGTTGTATTCTGTATACCAGATCAAATTCATCAACTTGAATACCCGCTACTAAAGTTTCATCAACTCGCTACTAATCTGAACTCTCGGTATACACTCACTCAAGTTAATAATCATGGTATACGACACTGTCAGTCTTCTTCTCCTTTCGTCTTTTCCCAGTTAGGGGTCGCCACAGTGGATCACCTGTCCGTTCATGATTGGCAGTGGAGTTTTAC
Source organism: Protopterus annectens (assembly GCF_019279795.1). Taxonomy (NCBI): domain Eukaryota; kingdom Metazoa; phylum Chordata; order Ceratodontiformes; family Protopteridae; genus Protopterus; species Protopterus annectens. Next base: position 1,714,363,391 of record NC_056743.1, on the reverse strand, counting down.
AGTGTCAAGTTGCCAGCCCAGTGCCCAACCTTCTACAGAAGGCACACACACTCGTGCACTCACGCCTAGGGCCAATTTAGAGTATCCAATCCACCTACAGCATGTCTTTGGGATGTGGGAGGAAACCCACGCAACCACAGGGAGGACATGCAGACTCCGCACAGAAGGTACCCCAGCCGACTATCAAACCGAAGAACCTCATGCTGTGAGGCGACAACGCTAACCGCTACACCACCATGGCCGCCCCCACTGTCAGTAAGAGTGTAAAAAAAGCTGTGTTTTTTTTCAGCCCCTGCATCCTTCAAATTGAGAATTATGCCCTTCACACCCCAGACTGTAAATGTACATCCTCCAAGGTTACACGAATATGGAGAATATATATGTACAGAGACAGTGTGTGTAGTTAGATGACTTGCGCTGGAAAGCTCAGCTGAGCATTCAGCTGTGGGCAGATAAGCTATGAGCAAGTGAGTAACAAATAAATTAAAAATAACCTCCACGTCCTGACCACCGCAACCGTGACAAAAATTGCTGGCTCTTGTACCAATTCACAACATGTACCAGAATCACTCTCAGATGTCCAAACACTTGAACTGTAAAATAGAACAGTAACTGCTTTCTCTATTCAGAATAATCATATAGAAAATGTAACCCATTGTGTCATTTTGATTATACAAATTGAAGGTAATCAAAACCTTCCTTGCCATCCAACACACCACTCACTCTGAATTGCACCTTCTTCCCTTGCCTTCCTGGCCAAGTAACTTTTTGCTCAGAATAAATACTATTCCAGAACTAACATGGATTATACTGTTCTTTCAGAAACTCACCGGAATCGTCAGGAGATCTAAGGTCACATAATATTTTAGGACACCCTCCAAACCACCTTCATTTTCTACTGCACTACCTCCATAACCTCATCCATCTCCACCTGCCACAGTCTCATCGCTTCTCAATGTTTACTGCCCCGACAGTAAACATAATATAAACCATCTGCCCTTGATGTTCTTTCTGACTGTTGTTTCTGTGCCTTAGCTTACATTACCTTTTCACTTTTACACAGTTATGAGGGCATAATTTTAGAAACAACCACAGTCTATCATCAAGACCAAAATCAGTATCAGACTTGTGCTCCATAATAAAATACTAACTCAAAGCACTAAATCTTTTCGGAGAGACTGAAGGGTGCAACCAGTCTTGTGAAGCACTGGAAGATTTGTAATGCCATGTAATCTTCAACATTCAGCAAAATTTACCACCACCTCAGACAAAGGGAATCTCGGTTTACATCTCATTAAGCTTGAAATGCTATGTGCTGTATGACTTAATTAATCCGCTCAACTTCCATTTTTTTCAAAGCATGAAGACAATGGAAAGTGGTTACTGCATATTTTACATGACCAAAACGTGTGCTGTTACTCTGAGAGGACAAAGTGTATCAGAAGCGTCGATCATCAGAGAATGGAGGGCAAGACATTGTGTCACTAAACAAACTTTGTTCATGTGATAGGTTAATTTTCATGGTAATTACTTTAAAACACTATAGGGTCCTTACAGGACACATTTCAGTAGGCTTTTGCTGGATCAGCTATTTATTTTTGAAATTAGTTAGCTCAAAATAAATGTGAATTTCAAACCTGAAGAAATAGTGTCGGTTATCAGCCATTACATATAAATGTCTAGCCAAAAAGCAGAGGTTGCAGGAGATCATTGCCACACCTATAGTGCTTTTTTAGGCAATGCCAGTCCTCACAATGATCCTGATCATAACAAAATAGAGGGTATTCCTGCTCCACGCTAAAAGCCTTAACAAAAAACTCCACTCCCAAGAAGCACTCCTTACCCTGGAGACATTGATATATGCATTGAGGCGTGGTTTAAGGCTGTTGAGAGAAGTCCACAACTGCAGGGTTTCAATGCATAGCACACTTTCACACCCACCACTCTAGATGAAGGTACTAAAGACATTAGTGCTTCCATATCTATTAAAAATAAACACCTTACCCCCAGACTCGTTAGATAAAAATAACAATCAGGAATTCTTTGATGTCCAGCTTACTATTAACAAAACCTCCTATCACATCGTGGCTACTTATACGACCCCTCCTTGTCCCCTTCATCCCGTAATTCCACTATAACTAGTGTGGAGTCTCTGTGCATTAAACCAAACACCATTCTTCTTGGGGACTTCATTTACCCCTGCATTAATTGGGAGACATATGCAGTCTCTGACATGTATGCTCAGAGCTTTCTGGACTTCATCAGTACAAACTCTCCAGTTTATCTGCACCCCAACCAGGAGCAATAAAATCCTGGACTTGGAAAGCTGTGCTCCCTAGTACCAAATGTAACTGCGTCCCTGGTTAAGTTAGACTACAAATCACTCACACTCACCTTAAGACTGAAACCAGAAACATCCTCCAGTCTAATGTACTGCAGTTGGGTGATGACCTATCTAAATTCAACATCCCCTTCCAACTTGATGGCCCCACTGCTTACATGGAGTCCTGTAGTACCAAATTCTCTACACATGTGAATAGCTGCATAGGTGCATCTGTCTATCTCAAAGTAAATGCAATAGAAATTCAAAAATAAAACTGTATGGTGGAACCCAAATATGAACAGGATCTATAATAAAAGAAAAAAGTATTGCATGTAAAAATAGATATAACTCTCAATATGCAAAAAAAAGCTTTTAATAAAGTTAGCAGAGAACTCTTGACAATGATCAAATTAACCAAAATTAGATATAAGATAAAGACTGCCATCCGGGCAGAGGAGGACCATAAATCTTTCTTTAACTATGTTAGAAACTTAAGAAACAGTGCATAGTATTGTGCTGAGCTAGCAATAAATGATGTCATATACTTGGACCCAAAGAAAATAGCCAATGTACTAGTGGATAAATTAGGTCTAACTTCACCCCCTCTCCCTTGGCCTACATTCCCAGATGTCATTCTTGCATCTACACCCCCTCAAATCTCCCATGAACAAGTCCTGAAGGCACTATCGGTATGTAGCTGCTCAAATATTTGACATAAGTCGAATGTTCACAGCACTTCCTTATTAAGAAAATTGCAAGCAGAGATGATAAAAGCTGAGAAGACTGTCTCAAAACCTTGTTGCTTTTCTTTTTGTCATACAGGCTACTGAGGAGCAATCTGCCTGTTGTACAGAACATAAACAGACCCTATCCTGTCAGACATATTTCATATTTGCAAGTTTAATGGGGTCATAAGCACCTGCTCAAGTGATCTAAATTTCTTTTTCAATATTAATAGAACATGTTTGAGGAATATATATATATGCATCACAGAGAGCATCACTGCTTTGGATTTGTCTTCCTTTCCTTATCAAGCAAGGTACTTCTTACACTGTTCTGGACAAATGGATGGGTAACTGCAAATTCACCCATGGTTTAGCACCCCTTATCCCTCATGGATAGATGTGGCATGTACATTTTCTACTCATTTCTGAATTATTTGTACTTAAAATGTAAGGGATAAAAAGAACATGGGAAGGTACGACCAGGCTTCTAAAGATCCTCACAGATTAATAGCTAAGAAATTGCCTATGAACCTGTGAACTATTGGGACTATGAATCAGACGCTGTGCAGGTTTACTTCATTTGTATATGAACATGTATTTGGCAGTTTAAAGATATGTAGTGGAGTAGCCGTACATATTCTGTCACTTCTTAACTTTTACTAACTGCATAATGTTTTGGAATGTGTTTGGAACACATAGCAGCCCTGTGCCAGCTTTCAATGAATTGTAGGTGTGCCCAGTCAATAACAGTATTAAAACATATATAAAAGTATCAAATACAAAATATTGAACTAAACATACAAAATATGTATTTATAAAACAGTACACATCTCATGCCCATTTCAAGGTTATTTTTTTTTTATTACCCTTATGTAGTGCAGCTTTTATTACATGTAAGGGAGGTTGCTGCCCCTCAACCTCCCAGTTGCAAAACTAGTAAAATGAAATAGTTGTTCCTGTGGAGAGTTGAAGGGATGGCAGTCCCCTTACATGCTTCCCCTTACATGCTTTTAACAGTAGCAGTACATTAGAAATTGTGTCCTTTTCCGTAGTGAATTGATCTGCTGTTTTTACAATATCTGAGGGGGATGCTACCCCTGAATCCCATTATAGTTGCAAAAATAGTGAAACTGAGTAATTATAATTGTGGAGGGTTGAGTGGAGTGGCAGCCCCCTACACATGTTAAGAATAGTAACAGTGCAGTAGTAATGGGTGATTGTCTGTTACACAGTTTACTTGCAGTGTACTGAACTGCTATTGCATCAAGTAAAGGGGGGGGGGTGCTTCCCCTTCCTGCCCTGTGAATAAAAAAAATAAATGAATTCCTGAAAAGACGGAATAACATGGTGGGGGGTTCTGCTGCCCCCGACATTAAAGTAACAGTGGCTGTTTATTTTCCTCACTCATTGCCTTGTGTATTTTTTGTATGCAAGCTCTGCTTTATTTTTCATGTATTAATATATTTATTAGCTTATTAAAATGTACAGTAACAAAAAAGTGCTGAAACTGAGGGTTACATGTCATTGCTGGAGTTCCTACCCCAACCTGAACAAAAATAAAAATCAGAATTAACTGTATTCCACAATTACCCTGTGCTGTTTTAATATAACAGTTTCAATACCATTCTGAATGGCATCTACTTGTCACGTGCCTGGCTTATTCATCTCATTATATTGTAATGTTGGTGCATATTAACTAGTTTATTGAACATTTCAAAACTTTTCTTGTTCAAAGCTTCATTGTCAGGCAATACCTTGCCCTAACAGCTTTCATACAGGCATAGTTATATCAGACATATTAGGTACAAACTTTACAAGATACTGCATTCTTCCTAGTGATCTCTGTAATGGTTAATTGTGTTTTGGCTTGTACAGTAACGGGAGGAATTACACTGTGGCTTATGTGCAGTGACTGCATGAGATGCTACAGGGGAAACAGTGGCCTCTGTACATTGGTCAGAGAATGAGCATGTGTGTTAAGGAGGTGAGAGGGATAGGGTGTGCACAGCGCTACGGGCCATCAGCACAATGCTATATGTAGATGGACAGTGATAGCATACCTATTGCTGTTGTCACTATGAGAGAGGGTGAGAATGGTCACTGCACAACTACAGACAGGTATATGGGCACCAAATGCACACACGGATAGATTAAGGACAGTCATGCACACATATACTGACTGACAGGTGTAACCCACAGGTGTACACATTTTGTCATGGGCCCAGGAGATGGGCAGCAGCTGGAAAAGTTCATCACCAAGGAGCCAGTGGTTTTACTGGAGGCTGTATCCACACATGACATGCACATCTTGGAAAAAAGGTAAAAGTGGCAAGACTTTCCATGATTGTGTGCCAGAGAGTGGTGAAGGACACTTGTACTCTGGACAGCCATAACAGGTCAGCAGTACAGGTGCATTATAGGGTCACACATATTAAACTGCATGCCGAGTCCAAGGCATAAGGCATCACTAGGGATACTTCCACTACAGGAGGTGGACCACCAATGTGGATCTGGCTTACAGAGATGGAAGATCTTTTGGTAACTCTGTATATGACAGGTGAGAGAACCCTCCTACCTGGTGGTGACTTGGGCATGGGAGCTGAGCTGATAATGTCTGCACAAGTGTCTCTAGGGGATACACCAGGTTAGTAATAGCAGAAACATTTCAGGTTGTACACCTGCCCACATGTGAGAAGGGATTATTCAGCAGAATTGGCTATGCTTACAGAGATGGCACATACTGTTCTGGAGACTGTATCACTGTCATCCCTTGCCATGGCAACCACTACAGCTAGGCATGGCCAATCTTATGGTCATGGCCAACAACTCTTATCTGGCTCTATCCATGACACTTTACCACTGTAGCCACTTTGATTCCTGCAGTTTTACACTGCTGTTATTCCATGTTAGCTATCTGATTGCTGCACATGGCTGTGGCCATCCTTGTGTTTGTGGGCACCTTCCATCTATTAACATCCAACACGGGAATCATCATCAGGGTTCCTGTATGTGCTACCAAAGTTTGTTGTCACCCCTTATGCAGAACACATCCAGCCCTGAAAATGCAGGGCTACATAGTGCAACTAATTAATATTCATAACATGAAATTTCAACCTTGATACTGGAAGATGTAATCCTTGATTGTCCTTAATCAGCTATCCTGTAAGTGGTTACTGCACTCACCTGCCATAACTATTACCTGTATGATAGTATTGCTGCCATCTGTCACTATGTCCCACTCCTCTGTAAATGACGATGACTGTGCCCTACTAACCCATCTGGGCTGTGTGGTTAAGGTGATGCATGACGTACAGCTTGGACATTAAACGCATTCCAAAGTATTGCTAGGTGCATTAAAGCCTGCATCAGTTTTGTTCTCTGCTGTTTTTATCCTCTAACAACTCTGTGTTCAACTCCATATTCACTGCTGCAGCACATTTCTTAGGCAGGGATTTTTGTAAATTGTAGCTGCTTTCATACTGCCATTTTATGTAGCAAGGAGCACAACATGAATGACTGACTGCAGGGCTCAGGTGCATACTGCTGTGCACCGCTGGATGTATCCAAGCAGTTTCATGTCTGACAGTGCACTGTTGCATTCTATCTCAGTCATGGTCTGGGGTTCAGATTGGAGTCATCATCCACAGTTTCAAGACATATCCATCATCGCTTGCACACACTACAGTGAATAGCGGTCTACATGGCCTGTTAACTGCTTAAGGGAGAGCTGCATAGTTTGGTCTGTGTATCTGGCAATGTGTGTACCTACCAAGTAGATCACCCTGTTGTAAGTCACCCTTCTCACAAAATGCTGTTAGTGGTCCCACATGTGCTAGGTGTAGGAAGCATGGGAAATGCCTGGGTGGTGCACTGAAGCATTGCATGTAATACCCTATGTATTACACACCACCTGGCAGTTGATGGAATGGAAGCCCCTCCAGTTGATGTACCAGACATCCTGTGAAGCAGCTGGGTATTTACTATTAACGTGGGTGCAGTCATTGCCTCTATGGCCTCATGGAAATGGGCTGTGTTGTAAAATGCTTACATAGTGTCGATTCTCTCCTCTGCTGTCCATAGAAATTGTATGTGCTCCTTCACATGCTGCAGCATCATGTTAAGGGATGGCTGTATGTTCCATGAGATTGTTGCCCACAAAAATTCCTAACATGTCCCTAGTCAGATGATGAAAGTTCCATCTCTTTTGACTCCACATGTGGGCTGCACATATTTTTTTACATCCCATATGGTGTATTTGTCTACACAGTAGCAGTTGACAATGTTATGGTCTTGGAGGTGATGGTATGTTAGTCTCTGGCAGGTCCAGCTGTGATGTGGCTGCAAAGACGAACCACATTGAGGGCACTGACTCTGGGGACAGCATTTATTATTTGCTGTTCGGCTATGGTTGCTGCTTTTCCTATCATAATAGTGCAGGTGAAGCTTCTGTACACTTAGAAACCTTGGCATTTAGAATAAATCATTTATATGGCTGTGAGCACTGGATTTACACATCTGTGAATCACTCTGCTGTCTTTGATTTTGTCATCCGCATACGTGGCAAGTCTCATTCGCATGATGGTACTTATTTGCATGTAATTATGTGGTCATTTGCATATCATGAATACTGCACTATTTCTCTTGTAGTGCAGTTGAGCTACATGTATCCTTCAGTTGCTCAATCCATGCGTGTTACCAGTCCAGTCACTGTTTCACCTAAAGCAATGTGCTAAATGAATATGAATACCCCCCCCCATAATTTGCACACCATTTTATGTGGTATCATGATGCTCTAGTTTGTCAGTGGGACAGGTATGGCTAATCCTCTAGAATGCCTCTGAGAAGTTTAGAAAAAAGGCAGTGACTTATGAATTCAGCTACTATTAAAAGTTTTATATTTACACAAGATCCTTTCCTAAAACCCTGTTGAGATTGCATGAGAAAGCTAGAGCAGTAATTTGTTAATGCATGACAGATTCCTAATTTTTGCACAGCTGTTTGGGATTGCTGTTGGCCTGAAGTTGTCAAGTTCTAATGAGTTCCAACTTTTGTGAGGTGGTGTAAGGTGAGGTTACTTCCAGTTTGCCGGAATGGAATCTTTTCTTATCTTATGATTTGTTTGGAATTTGAGGCAAATGACCAGAGAATAAGAGACAAGATTAATGAACTTTGGAAGCTGAATGTCAGTATCAGGTGTGCCCACACTTTTAGATATTTATAGCAGTGTTCTAACATTTGTTTATTAGCACCTTTCATTAGAACAGTAGGATCAGTTATGTAGGGGAAAGTTGTAATTTGGTATTACTTTTTCAAATTAAGTTTTAAATATCAATAAAGATAAATGAAACCACATATTTCCCTTCTGTATGCTGTGTTGTATTTGCTGTGGGAAGGATAAAACAGCAGCTTTTTTCTGAGAAGAGTTTGCTTGGGGTGTGTGTGTGTGTGTGTGTGTGTGTGTGTGTGTGTGTGTGTGTGTGTGTGTGTGTGTGTGTGTGTGTGTGTGTATTCAGTTGGGAGTGTAAAATGTAATGTGCATTTTAATATATGTGCTTATTATGTTACAGATTTTCCACAGAAGGTGATAATTAATCCACTGCCTGTGTTGCTGGTGAATAAGCCCTACAATCTGACATGCACAGTCCCAAATGTTGCTCCTGTGAAGAATTTGTCTGTCACAATACTGAAAGGCAACTCCACAGTTCTTCATAAAAACTATTCAGATGATAATGAGAAGCGAAATCAAAGCAAAACTGAGATCTTCACACTCATTCCAAAAATATCAGATGATGGGGTAATCTACACATGTTCTGCAAAACTCGACTTACGTCCAAACATCACTGACCTTCTTAGTACTTCATCATCTGTGACTCTGAGTGTTTTTGGTAAGTTGTAGAGACATTTATCTTTTTTAGTAGTTCTTGGATTAGATATTACAAGAAATTATGTTCTTAACTTATATTCCAGTTGTTCCTTAGAGGAGACACAAAGTTTGACTCCATTACATAAAAGAATGAAGCCTCAGCCATGACGCAAACAACCAACTTGGCTTCATTGTATAGAGTGACAGAGCCTTGTCCCTGATCTGGGTGACTGATGTTCACTTAATGGCTCTGAAGGAATGAAGGGCATGGCCTGCTCACCTCTCCTAGAAGAGCAGAGTTTGGGTGTACAGGAAGACAAGCAGGGCAGTGCAGTCTCTCTGCTGGAGACCATGGAGGCCATCACTTTTTCCATGGGGAGAGGGGCAGTGCTGCTCAGAGAAAATGACCCTTGTGGAAATGAGAGGTAACATGCCACAGACAACCCACTGCATTCCCCTCTCCATCACTTTGCTGGGTGTACTTGTGGCATTGGCTGCAGAGAAAAATATGTAAAAAGCTCTGAACAACCCTTAATAGCTGTCTTAGTGATGACCCCTCGCAGATGTCTCTTGCACGGTGAAGGAAACAAATGGGTTGATAGACCATAAGAAGTTCTCATGTTTGGCAGGCAGCAGTGAAAGTAAGCTTATGACCAAGACAGCCCAAAATCTGTTAATGGCTCATACAGCTCAAATGCTAGAGCTCAGCAGGGGCTGGTAGGAGAGAGTGACCGATGCTGCCTAACCCATTCTTGTCAGTGAGAGAGCTATCCTACAGCTGTGCCAACACTTTCTGTATATGTGTATATATATATATATATATATATATATATATATATATATATATATATATATATATATATATATATATATATATATACACTGAGAGGGAGACAGGCATACAATGTTACAATATTTGGGATTGGGACATATACTTCATAGTTTCTGGTAAGCTGCTTTAAGGTCAAAGATCATCATAATATTGGTTTCGCAGTCCTAGAGTAGGCATTCAATCCAAGCCAGATATCTAAAGATTTCTTGAATGATTCTAATGAATTACATTTCATTACTTTTAATGGCAGTCTGTTCCTTGTTCTCACAATACTTTTGGTGATGAACGCTGATCTAAAAGTGGTTTTGAATTTTGCTATTTCAAAATGGAACTGCCAAGCCACTTTCAGATGGTAACCTTCATAGTTCATACACAGGAGTGTGCAAGTCAAGAGAGGAAATTGCTAAAGGCTGTCACATCTGTGTACATATATGCCAACCATGGAGAGTGAGAACAATGCACTCCATATGTTGTAAAGTCCTTATTGGTCAGGTCGGACAACAAAGCTGTCTCCTTTGAAATAACTATTAAGCCTGGGACATCAACTAACCCCAGAGCATTTAAAAGTATTCCATGGCTAATTACCACCTACTTAGAGACAGTCTATCAAAATTCCAAGCCCCCAAACCCTGAGAGCATAACTACCTATGTGGAATTGTTCACAGAAACTCAGTAGAGTCATGTAATTAGTTGCACATAGTCAGCTGTGCCTACCAGAAATAATCATAGGACGACCACAATAATAAGCCACCCTGGAAGAATCACAGTATAAATAAGTTGTGTAACAAAAGAAAGAAAGAAATTTCATGTCCAAAAACAGGAAAGGCATTGTTCAGCAAGGTAGCAACTCCCTCATCAATCTAAACAAGGAACTAAGGGAACTAATCAAGTCTACCAAAGCCACACTTGAGATAAAAAATATCATCCTAAGCTAAGGACAACCATAAAGCATTCTTCAGTTATGTCATCAACTCTACAATGTGCCAAACTGGTGGTGGGTGGAATCACCTCTCTGCACCCAGAAGATACAGCAAGTCTATTTGGCTGATAAATTTATTTCTAGTTTTATTCCCTTATCATGACCCCCCCCCCCCAGGAAATATTCCCACCATTCCTCTACCAACTATAGGGAGCAATTCCTAAATGCACTCGCTAAGGCCAAGAATAGTGCTTAATTAGGCCCTGATAATATCCCAGGGTGCCTCCTGAATAGCATGAAACATGATCTGTCAGGCCTAATTGAATCTCTCTTTAAAGATAACCTCCAGACAGGCTTCATGCCAAGTGAAAGGAGGGTTGCAGTGCTTATCCCTGTACATAAGGGGGGCTTTCCACAGATCCAAGGAACTGCAGACCCATAAGTCTCTCTAGTCTTGTATGCATGAAATTAAAATGGATCTGCTAAACAAAGACATAGGAAATCTACAGACACTGGACCCTATCCAGCTTGGATTTGTCAAAGACAGATCATGCCAACTTAACTTGGTGGACTTCTCTGAGAAGGTCACTAAAGCTTTGACCTTGACTTGGCCAAGGCATTCAACACAATACCTTACTTGGACATTGAAGATAAACTTACAAAATTAGGCATAAACCCATATATCACCCAATGTGTAGCCACCCGGCTCACTGATACAACACATGAAGTTAGAATAGGGGAATCTAGCTCCACAAAGAGGCCAGTCATTAGTCGAATCTCAAAGGGTTCAGTTGCATCTGTATCACATTCAGACGATGACAAGAGTGAATGCTCATTCATTAAACCAATAATGTTGAAACCACAAAAATGCGAACACGCGGAACAGCATTTTTTTTTCCCCAGGAAAAAAAATTTGCTGCTCCATAAAAAAAGGGGGGGGGGCTTTGCCCCCAACACACGCCCTACTTAAATGTACCAACTCCGAGATTGCACCATAGTGGAGGAAATGGCAAAGTCTTGAAGACAGACCACTGATTTTTTTTGCCCTGGGAAAAAATCGATGTTCCATAACTTCGCTATTTTCTGCTTTCGACATTGTCGGATCGATGACAGAGCATTCGCTCTTTTCTTCGTCCAGTAAAACAATATAGACCCATTCAGTTCTGGACCCTCTCTCTTTAGCACATATGTCTCTGAAGTAAAGGCAGACATCAAGGGACTATGAAAAAGATTGCAGTTGACTGCAAACTAGGCATGGTCATCTAATCCCCTAAAAACATGGATACCCTTTAAGAGGGCTTGATGCAGACAGACAGCTGGTTCCAGAGCCAGGGACTAAACCTCATTTAGAAAAAATGCATTAATAGTATCCTTTGGAAAGATGGACATCCCCTAGAAATTACAATATTAATAATACACTCTTAAAAGTAGTCCCACTTTTCAGGGATCTAGGAATACATATTGACAGTAACCTGACCTTTGACCATCGTGTGCCTGCTGTGGTGAGAAAATCATTCTATGTTGCAAAACTTATAAGTAAGGGCATGGCATCCAGGTCAAAGGAGGTCATTGTTTTGTTGTACTTGGCTCTCATCAGATCAGTTATTGAGTACAATGCACCCTGTGCTATATATCTGACCAGGCAGAGGCAACAGCTTGTGAGACCACAGAGGTTCTTCTAAAAAAAAAATACAAGGAGTAAAACAATAAGTCCTATGTGAACTGTCTCCTAGCCCTATCCCTGTACTTATTCTCCTACAGACTGCTGTGTGGCAGTCTATGTCTAGTCTACAAGGCATCCCCTGATCCCTCACTGATGTTTTTGCACAGCCACATAGCAAATAGCATCAGAAATGCTCATTCTAAGGACCTCAGTTTCATCTATGACATAAACAGGTCATGGTGGAAGATCAGGTATGGGTCTCGATGATTACCCCTTTCTGGAAAAGTTTTCTCATCCATCTGAAGCAAAGCTCATCCTTAACACTATTCATATGTAACTTGGACCAGTGGATGGAAAGCACAAACTTACTCCTGGGTTGGCACATGTGTTTCTAATGGGTAAGGGGAGCCTGTGAATGCTTGATGTGTATAAGCCTATGTTATTACTATAAAATTCTATGAGGTATTGACATTTGTCTGTAATATTTTAGTAAATTTGGAGCATGCTTGGCTAGGCTCTTGGTATGATAGCCTAGTGACTACCTATGAACTTATAAGAATCAAGTCACTGGTTAGGAAAGGAAAGCTGCCAGGTTATGGGAAAGTCACCAGAAACACTAACCGAGAAGATAATCTTAAAATTGCTTTCACACAAAGAGAAGGATTAAGGTAAAGGACAGTATAAATAGTTATATGTACAGTATATACAAAAAATATAGTTTAATTAAGGAGCTGTCAGAAGTGCTGTCTGAGAAGTGGTATAACGTAGGTGTTGTTAGGGAAGTAGAGCATCAGAAGTGTAGCTCGTTTAGTACAGTGAACCAGTGTCCCACCCAGTTCAAGTGAAGAGGAAAAAATAGACATTCCTTCTGCTAGCACACCAATCAGGTGGCCAGATGCATGACATACCCCTCCCCTCCAGCCCCAGCCATTCATATCCTGTTTCTGTGCCCTGCCCTCAACCTACCTTTAACATATTTTGTTAAAAAATAATTTCTTCATCTTAAACTGTATTATAGTTTATACTCCACCTGCATGGAACGCTATATTGCTCATGTTTTAGTTTAAAACAAATATTTTTTTTTCTGTTTAAACTGTAAGAAATGGCTTACCACAAATGTAAAATAAACATTTGCTACATTTTATACCCAGCCTGCATGAAGCCGGATTTTAAAAGCTGGTGTTGCATTAAAGATCTATCAGGATCAGCTCATTTCACCTCCCAACATTTTGCATGCAGGGCAGTTGTCCCTCTCACCCTGACCTAGCTACACTCCTGGGGAGCGTAGTCCCTTTCAGTTGATGCTGCCTGTTACAAACATCATCCTTGAACAGGAATTGTTCAAGACTGTGCCTAAATGGTTTATAGTAAGTGTTCTCTTTTAGATACTTAAGAAGAGATTCCCAGATTTGTGGTCTTATGATGTAAAAGTTGAGTCTAGTACAATGCAGTTTGGTTTTTAATATTTGCAGGGATGTAATGTCGGTATTGTTAAATGTGATGTTATAGTGGGTTTGGTAAAAAAAAATAATAATTGATTCAGTGTTAATTAGTTTGAAAAGTAACGAGTCTAATAATAGATGTAATGCGATCCTATCTCGCCTGCATTCATAAATGATACTCGGCCGGTACACTAGCACGAAGTCTCTCATAGGCTGGGCCAACCCCTTATCCCAGGATGCACCACGCCCAAACCCCCAGATCTCGTTTGCCACTCCTAGAGTAATGACGTGGTCTCGACTTGGCTGTGGCTAAGTACCCTTCTATTTTGGCCTTTTTTGGTCATTTTTTTGCAGTTAGCTTAAATTTTATACCCAAACAGCTATTTTAATAGCTATCTTGTTGTTTAGTACCCTTGTGATTGACTGTGTTTGTTTTTTTGGATTGTTGTGGTGATTCCTTCTGTTTGGCGGGCTAGCCCATTTAAGTTAGAGGGCCTTTGCCCTGTTTCTTGTCGGCGAGCGTTTAAGTTAGAGCTCTTCCCTCCCTTCCCTCCTTGTGTGTTGAGTGTGTTTAGAGTGTTAGTATGTCTGGCAAAGAAAAGGAACATAAGCCATCGGGCTTTAAAAAATGTACAAAATGCAGTTACAAGATGTCGTTGACAGATGGCCACGCCATCTGTGTTTTTTGTCTAGGGGCTAAACACTTGCAAGAATCTTGCAGTGTTTGCCATGCTTTCTCCTCTCATGTCCTACAGGAGAGAAAAAATAAGCTTATCCTGAAGGGTTTGATCAAGCCAGCCTTCGAGGAAGCTTTGTTTTCTTCTCCCACCTCAAAATCGAAGGAAAAGATGTCTTCGGTTCCGACAAGTATGTCGGAGCCGCCTGCAAAAAGAGCTAAATCTTTGTTTTCATCCTCGGCTCCACTGGTCTTGGAGTCTCGGGATGAGAGATCAGGTACTCTGCCCCCTTCCTCGGCTCCATTGGTCTTGGAGCCGCTGGAGAGTGTTTCTGCTCTGGGGTCAGGTTTGTCGGCTCCAGAACCATCGGCACCGAAAGGGGTCTCGGTTCTGGTAGAGTCTGCTTCGGTTCCGATTCTTTTGGAGCTGATTCGGAGCCAACCTCCTAGCTTTGTCTCGGAGCTGATAGAAAAAGTTTCTCGGCCCCCTTCTGTTTCCTCCAGGTCCTCCAGGCTATCAAATTCGGATTTATATAGGGTGGTCCAGAGGCTCCTCCAGTCACCTGTCTTATCTAAATTATTTTCAGCCCCAGCCCAGTGCCAGCCCTTTCGATACCATTTCTTCCTCCTCCGACAACCTTGGTGTCATCGGAGCCGGAGTTTGTAGAGTCGGGTGAAGTCCTTGAGTCGGTTCCGAGACCCACTGCTAGTCTGTTGGCACCGACTTTGGCTCCAACCCTTTCTGTTCCTTCCAGAGGTTTTGGTTCTCGGGTGTCCTCAGCCAGGCCCGAAGGGGATTCGTCGAGGTTTCTGGTTTTGGCCCTAGTCTTCCACTTGGCGCCTCGGCTAGGGGAACCCCAACCCCGGTCATGGTCTCAGAGACGGGCCTTTCTTCAGATTCTGGTGGGCCCACCTTCGAGGCTATGAGAAGTGTGCTGGCCAAAGTCTCTAGTGACTTCACCTGAATCTGCGACTCCTTCTCTAGACACGGCGACGAGCTTCTGGTGCCCCCCCTGTCTTCAGACAGCGTGGCTCCTAGGCCTGAGGATTCCTCCTTGGGTGGTCCCCTGTTTTCTGAGGGGCCTTCAGAGTCCGTGCCTGAAGAGCCCCCCCAGGAAAAAGTTGTGCAAGAGGAAGCACATAGACTCCCCAGAGGAGTCTGTCACCTTGGACACTGACCTTGATGATGAGGAAGGGTCCCCTAAGTCGTCATCTGACGATGTCTCATTCTCCGATATCCTGGAGATCTTGAGACAGAGGGGTGACTGGCCATCCAAAACCCCTTCCGCAGAGGTGTCGGTCTTCCTCAAGGCCTTCGGAGTCCAACCTTCCACCTCCTGGTTGTCTCCACCCTTCGATGAGTTACTGGACCTTATTTGTCGAAGGGTGTGGGAACACCCTGATTCTGTGGAGCCAGTTCCTTCTCACCCCAACAAGTTTTTATCCGCACCCCCTGGCAAGGAGTTTCTAACCAAGGGAGTTCCGGTTGATGCTATGGTGGTGGCGTCTGCCACCCAGCAGGATGTGGCAGAGGCATCTACTTCTATCCATCCTCTTAACAAGGAGTCCAGGAGCATGAATAGGTACAGGAAGCATACACTGACTTCAGCGACCTTTACTCGGCGGTCACTGAATTATTTGTGTCACTTTACGAGGCTCCAAAGGGATCTCATAAAGGAGTTGGGAGATACCCTGTCAGGTAACGTGCCTGAGGCGTTGACGCAGTCTGTCAATGTCCAGCTGTCTACCCTTTCATTGATTGTTAACTCGTCCATGAGGCTCATATCGTATGCAGCCGAAGGGGCGGGTAGGGCAGCTAGTTCGGGCGTAGCCCTTAGGAGGCAAGCCTGGATGCGCTTGTGTCACTTTGCGGAGGCATTCAAGTCTTCCTTCACAGACGCTCCATTCCATGGGTCCTCTCTCTTTGGACCCAAGGTGAAAGACACACTCACTAGATGTGAGCAGGAGGGTAAGACTTTGTCTGCCATTGGGGCCCGTTTTTTGCTTCCCTCTAGACCTTATTCCAAGGCTCAGAGGGGAGGAAAGATGTGGTTCAGAAAGTCCCAAAAGTCTTTCCCTACCCATCAGAGTGACCCCCCCTTCCAGAGGCAGAGGGGGGGTTATTCTGGAAGACGTCACCCTAGAGGCGGTGGAGGCCCCTGCAACTCAGGAGATCACAAATCCTTTCGTGGTTCCTCCTTCCAGCGTCCCTGAGGGACTGCCCAACTGTGCATCTCCGGAGCCAGTCGGGGGTCAATTCTCGGAGCATCCAATGGCCTGGGGTTCCATCACTCAGGATCAGTGGGTGCTTCGTATCATCGCCGGAGGTTACACCATCCCCTTTATCCGTCCCCCTCCACCGTCAAGGAAAATCCCGGACATGCCACCCAGTCAACGGGATCAAGCAGCTATAGAGGTCGCAAAGCTGCTCGGAAAGGGAGTCATCCAGCCAGTCCCCGCAGACCAGACCAGATTAGGAACTTACTCAAGGTTATTTTTGGTGCCGAAAAGAACAGGGGACTTGAGATCCATTCTGGATCTCAGCCGCCTAAACCCCTTCGTAAAGAAGTCCAAGTTCCGGATGGTCACGTTGCAATCCATTTTCCCATTGCTGGAAAAAGGAGTATGGATGTGCTCCATCGATCTCAAGGACGCCTATTATCACATCAAGATAAACAGAGCATCCAGGATCCATTTACGCTTTCGCCTAGGAGCCAGTCACTTCCAGTTCCGGGCCCTGCCCTTTGGTCTCACCACAGCCCCCAGGGTGTTTACCAAATGTCTGGCAGTGGTGACGGCTCACCTGAGACATCTGGGATTCCAGGTATTTCCGTATCTAGGTGACTGGCTCCTCACCGCCCCCACCAGGCATCTTCTTACTCTAGCCGTGAGTGCTACCATCGAGTTGGGACATCTATTAGGAATTACATTCAACTGGGAAAAGTCTGTATTGCTGCCATCACAGTGTGTTGCCTTTATAGGCGCAGAGCTAGACCCTGTGGAGATGCGAGCATTCCTTCCAACAGAGAGGATAAAGATACTACAGGACCAAGTCCTAGCCTTACTGCCCCGATGGAAAGCCCCAGCCAGGATGGTCCTTCAGCTTTTGGGATCAATGGCGGCCTCCATTCTTCTGGTCCCTCTGGCAAGATTGCACATGCGAATTCTTCAGTGGCTCCTGTCGACCCAGTGGTCATACCAAGAACTGCCATTGTCTTACCCTATTCTCGTCACGGAAACGTGCCGGCGAGATCTTCGTTGGTGGCTTCTCTCCCCCAACCTGAACCAGGGGAGATTCTTCTGTCCCCCATCCTCCATTGCCACGATGCCTCCCAGATAGGGTGGGGGTGGCATTATCTGGGCAGGACGGTTCAAGGCACATGGAAAAATCACGAAACCCACTTGCATATCAATCTTCTGGAAATTAGGGCAGTGCTTCTAGTGTTGTAGGCACTTCACAGCTCTCTTCCCAAGGGTACCATCACAATCTTCTCAGACAATATGGCGGTGGTATGGTACCTGAACAAGCAGGGAGGAACCAGGTCTTATCCTCTTTGCAGAGAAGCCATCAGAGTGTGGAATTGGGCAATCGCTTCCCAGAGATTTCTAGTGGCAACGCACATTCCGGGGAAGTCCAATGTGATAGCAGACAGGCTGAGCAGAGTTATTCTGATGCCTCACGAGTGGTCCCTGAACGACCAAGTAGCGGCTCGGATCTTCTCCAAGTGGGGGTTTCTCTGCTGCGACCTTTTCGCCAGCCCCTGGAATACGAAGTGCAGCAATTTCTTCTCCCTGATCCGCCTCCCCCCCAGGGGGAGTCACCCAGGGACGCTCTAGTCCACAATTGGCCCTCCGGTCTGCTCTACGCCTTCCCTCCGGTCCCTGTACTGCGAAAGGTGATTCAGAAGGCGATCTGCTTGGGAAGCAGCATGATTTTGATCGCACCACACTGGCCCAGCCAAGTTTGGTTTCCCTTCCTTCAGAAGTATGCAGTGGAGGGTCCTTGGATTCTGGACCCAGTTCCAGACCTCCTGACTCTTCAGTCGGGTCAGGCCCATCCATCACTGCGAACTCTCAAGCTAGGGGCTTGGCTGCTCCACTTCCGACCTTAGTCAGACAGCATATCCTTTCACCTGAGGTAGTCCGGATTCTGTCTTCTTCCCACAGAGTTTCCACTAAGTAGATATATTCTAATAAATGGAAAAGGTTTGCCATTTGGGCCCAGCGGCACAACCTTGACCCTCTGACAGCCCCCGTGTCGGCAGTATTAGATTTTGTGGCAACACTTTTTAAACAGGGTTCCGCTGTCTCCACGCTTAAAGTCCAATTGACAGCGATTTCTAATTATCATGTTGCCTTTGAGTCTTCACTCATGAGTCATAAGTTGTGTAAGGCCTTTCTCAAGGGAGCTTGGTTGCTTCACCCCCCGGTGTCGCAACTTGTTTTGCCATGGGATTTGAATGTGGTTCTAGGAGCCTTGACGTCTCATCCCTTCGAGCCGGCGGCCACTTGTGAGCAAAAATTCCTATCTTGGAAGACTGCCTTCTTGGTAGCTATTACTTCAGCCAGAAGGGTTTCAGAGCTTCAAGCCCTTTCTGTCAAGCCTCCTTATCTGATCTTTCATAAGGATAGAGTATCTCTAAGATTAAATACATCCTTTCTTCCTAAGGTTTCTTCTGCTCTTTGTCTGCAATAATCTATAGAGCTACCAGTTTTCTTTCTGAAATTTTCCAACAAGGCAGAATACAAACTTCATCAGTTGGATGTGCATAGACAACTGAGGTTTTACTTAGATAGGACACAGCAGCAGAGGAAATCAGACCAGTTGTTTGTGGCCTTTGCGGATAACAGGATTGGCAAAGCAGTAACTAAGACCACTATTGCTAGGAGGATTAGGGATTGTGCTTCATTTATTTATGCATCAACAGGAAGGTACCTTCCATTTCCAGTTAGAACGCATTCTACTGGGGCTATGGCAACTTCAGTGGCCTTCCACGCCAGACTGTCTGTGGATGAGATATGTGCAGTGGCCACTTGGGCTTCTCCACATACATTTATTTCTCATTACAAACTGGATGTGGCATCTAGGGGTCGGGCGTCCTTTGGTTCCACAGTGCTCAGAAGTGTTTTCCAGTGAGCCTCCCAGGATCTAGGTGCTAGGGACGCTGTCCCATCAGTTATGAATGTAGGCGAGATAGGATTGCATTACATCTTTTAGTTATGTACTTACCATAACGATAGATGTATGTGATCCATCTCGCCTACATTCTTACATACCCTCCCTCCTTCCCCCTACCTGTTGGAGCTGGAGGAAACACTGTTGTGTAGTTTCACGTAAGGTATTATTTTTTTTTTCGGATTGGTACATGTGGATGAATTGTTGTGGGGCAAACAAGATCTGGGGGTTTGGGCGTGCTGCATCCTGGGATAAGGGGTTGGCCCAGCCTATGAGAGACTTTGTGCTAGTGTATCGACCGAGTCAGAGCCGATTCTCAGCTCCGAGCCCATCAGTTATGAATGTAGGCGAGATGGATCACATACATCTATCGTTATGGTAAGTACATAACTAAAAGTTTTATTCTGTGAGAAATCATTTGCCAGTGGCTTTACTGACCACTTGACAGCAGTATTCTGGCTTGGGAACCAGTGAGATAAACCTGCAGATGTTGACAGAGATTTGCAAAGAAGGGAGATTTATTTTAGAGACTAAGCAGCCACAAGGGAGAGGACATATTCAGTGTGTGAAAGAAGTACCTGTTTGTCAGTTGTGTTCTTTCCTTTGGAAAAGAGAAAATGAGTCATCTTCCTGGCTCCAAAAAATTGGGAGTTGATTTTGGCTTTTGGTCATTCAACATGGTATTGAAAGGTAAGATATTGATCTAACCAGATCTCTGTATACCTGAATTGTTGTTTAGTCCCTAGGGAGGTTGAGTTACTCATTATATAGTTACTCATTATATGCCAGTATTTGAGTACATTGGAGAGCTTGTGTTTGGTACCCAATTTCATTGATTTGTGTTGTTTTGTTTTTTGGCATTGAGAACAATTGTATTCTGAGTTAACCGGTAAGAGAATTGTGCTATCTTCTTCTGAAGTTGATTCCTGATTAAGGAGTGAGAGTACTGGGGTCTATAGATTACTATATTATCAGTATGTAGAATGATAGGAATGTGGGAGGTCAACTTGGATTTCATTATTCTCACAGATGAGTTGATCTGATGGAACATTTTTGAACCTTGGTAGAGCTTTGATGCTTATTCCAGACTTGGGTTAGTGTGTCAATGAGGACAGGATGGCCTACTAGGTTGAATGCTTTTGTTAGCTCAATAAATACTGTACGAATAAGATTACTTTTATCCCTGTTTCATAGAATATCATCTGTGAGTGTAAGCAGTGCAGTGGGATGCTGCATCCAGTCCACACATCTGGTATGGAGCCTACCTGCGTAAGAGTGGAAGGGCAAAATTTCATGGAATAGTAGAAGATTGGGGGTAGTAGTGTAAATACTACCCCTTAAATGAGGCTGCTAGCCTAGTGGGACTAACCAGGTCAACAGAAGGATAAATAAATACAAAATTAAAAAATGAGATTTTAAGACCTGCAGGAGTGTTTTTCAAAAAGTAGCACATTAGGGAACAAGGAAGCAAGTTTAAAATGGTTAGAAGAAACTAAGGCAAAGATCTTCCCTGTTATAGTGAATCGTTTTCTAACAGAGAGTGTAAGTGTAATTTAAGTGGCTTGGGGCTCATTTTTGTTCATTTAAACCAAAGGTATATTAAGTTGATAAAGTAATTTCCTTCAGAGATCCTAGGAGAGGTTACACAAGTAATTACAAAAGACATTTACTTCTTTACCTTAACAGCAGTATTAAGCAGAATCCTTATGGGGCAAAAGAGAGGTTCATCTATATTAGGTTCTAATTCTGACCTTTGTCTGTTCTACTGGTGTGGTGATTTGTTGTTTTCAGTATAGTTTCTGGAAGTTTTAATGGAAGCAATTTTCAGACTGCATACATTGTGTGTGTGTGTGTGTGTGTGTGTGTGTGTGTGTGTGTGTGTGTGTGTGTGTGTGTCTGTGTGTGTGTGTGTCTGTGTGTGTGTAATAGAGCTGTGATCTGATTAAAAATAAGTAAGTCTGAAGGTTATCCTGAAGCTAGGGGAAGCTGGCAGGCTAAATGTACTAGACTATCCTTATGTGTTGTCAGTGTCTGTGTCTAGGTTTCTGTAACTCGCTGAGTCAGTATGGTCTGAGTGGACAGTGAGTTACTCCTTAGGAGTCAAAGGAGGAGGACAAGTGTGTTCATCAGGCTAACAGAGTTAATGGAAGCATCCATTTTTTTCACTCATGTGATACAATTATGGAAATAGTGAAAATAGGTGAGAAAGGACTTACTATTAAATTCTAATTCTCTTTATGGTGCTTTCTCACAATGAATTTCTAAGTCAGTGAACAGAAGCTTGATAATGAAAGACTTTAATTTACTGGATCATTAATGAGATTGTTTGATTTTTTTTTTTTCATTTACTGCTTTATACTGGCAGCTGCATTTTTATCACAAGCTATCAGTCTGTTATGTCTGTATTTATTTAGCCTTCTGAGATAAACAGTAGAAATTGTTATGTTAAATGTCTATTTATGTACTGTCATATGATTGTTTTATTTGCAATGCCATAGCATTTCCAGAAAAACCAAAAATAACCGTGAAAGATGTACTAGAAGCCAACAAGGAGAGCACTGTAACATGTGAGATTTCTGGTGTTTTTCCACCCTTGAAAATGAAGGTCATTCTGACGTATGCTGAGAAGAAACTGAACACAACAGTCACTATCAAAGACCACAAAGTCATTGCAGAAGCCATGTTTCATGCTGACACTGGTGAACAGAGGCTGTTGTGTGAAGCAACAATAGAAAATGAAACAAAAACTGACACACAGTCCATAACTGGTTATGGTAAGTCACTTAATAAATGGAAGTAAGTGCTCTAGTGTTTAAGTTGTACCTGTTGATGCAAATCATGGCAAGAAATGCATATGTCAAATAAAATGAAAGTTCAGAAGACAGATATTATATTTTTACTACTGGCATGGGTACTATCCCAGATAATTATATCTGGTTGACATCAGTCCTAGCAAGAGAGAAAGGGAGTTCAGTGATGCCATTTCTGTAGGAATGCTTCCATGAAGAACTACACGGACAAGGTTTACAGGTTAGATATGCACTGATTTAATTATTAATTATTTGTTTGCTAAACAAATAAGTGAAATTCTTCTTGTAAGACACTTTTCAAGCCTGACACAGGCCACAAGAGGAAATATTTATATTAATATGCACACACAAATTTAAATTCATGCACAAACACGAAATGTAGAGTAACCGATCACCCAGCATGTTTGTTTGGGAGGTAAAGTAAATCTGAACATTTGTCATCTTAAGACTGAACCCTAGATTTTTGCTGCTGTATAGTAGAGGCCTTAACCACTGCTTCATGCTGCCCATGCTTGTCCGTTCTAGACAACGCTGACTATGTTTATTTATTTATTTATCTATTCTTAACTGTTTTCTAACTGGGTGACATGCTGGGCCAAAAACCCCTTCCATGTAGTCTCATTGGTAATAAATGGTCAGATTTTCAAAAGGCAACTGGTTTAATTATTTATTTATTTTTGTTACTGTTTCTTCCCCCCCTACTCCTCCTTTGTTGTTATCAGCCTAACCCTCATGCCCCATTTGCACGGGGTCTACCAGCTCCTCCATGCTCCCTGGACTTATTCTGGAAATCTGCTGGAACTGGTTATGTACTGCAGACAGTGGGGCTCAGCACATCTCTGCCTCCATCCAGGGAGAACTTATTAGCCTACCCTGTATCGCCTTCCCTTGTGGCAATGAGGTACTGCCCTGAGAGGGCATGCACTCTGGAGATCTGGGGCATATCAGTCCACCTCCATACAGTTTAGCCAACCCCCACTGCCCCCTCTGAACATGTCTCCTCTGATAATATCCTCAGTCTCCACCACGGATTGCCATCTAGAGATACCCACAGACCATCCTTTCCTGAGGATGGGTATGCCCATCTCTCCTTGCCACTCAGTCACTTGAGATGCTAATCAAACCAGGGTCACCTGGACCATAGTCAGGGCTTTATCCCTGTATGCCACCAAAGTGGCTAAACAGGTTTAATTATTTATTGTTTTGAAGTTATGCATATAATATCACAGATGTCTGGACAGCTTATTTGAAGAGTTGTATTACTGTTAGACAGAGTTTACTGTCTGAAAGGGAAGTATATAGGATAGGTGATGAGAGTGATTTGATTAACAGAAAGGGAATGCTTCAGAGATATAGTCATGATAACAAAGAAGATATTTATATAGTGACGGAATATAGTGGCATTAAAAAAGGGCTTCTAGATTTGGTGGTAAGGTTCTGCAAAGTTCTGAAAAAAAAAGCTCCAGTTCTGTTACTGAGCCTAAATAATAGAGCCAGCATTTATTTTTTCTAAGGGACAACATTTGAGTGATTATTTGGTACATAGTCATTTTAAGAAACCAGTGGTAAATTTGGGTGGTCTTGAAGTGGGTTGTATGAAAACTGGAGTGTTTCACTTTTCTAATTGTAAATATCAGCAAGTTTGTATCACCACTGTATAAGATTAATACATTTGATTTTTGATTCAAAAGCATTTTAATTGCATTACAAAAGTGTGATATATACAATATGATATGAGTGAAATTTACATCATAATGGTTAAATAACTAGAAGTTTTAGTGTAGAATGCAAGAGCATTTAAGTCGTATTAGTTTAGGTAAAAGTGAAAATCAAATAGCAGAGCATATTTTTAAAAATGTATAATTGTAGTGTTTGTCTTTCGGCTTTTTCCCCGATAAGGAGTCGCCACAGCGGAACTCCAATCCACTAATGACTGGCAGTAGGTTTTTACGAAACGCCGAGGTGCCGGCTTGACACCCAACCTTCAACAAAGGCATGCCCATTTACGCATGCATGTCTTTTGAATGCTACCCAACCATGGGGAGGACATGCAGACTCCACACAGAAGGCACTCCCAAGCCAAGCCGAGAATCGAACGGGAGAACCTCTTGCTGTGAGGTAACAACGCTACCATGCTTTAAATGCTCTATTCTTTAGCATGTTTTTCCTGGTGAAAGAAAGTGAAGGCCATTAGATTTTTACTTAGACACATGGAAGCCATCTATACTTTGAAATTTTGGACTTCAAAACCAAATGAATTGAATCAAGTATCAGAGTGAAAGTTTCTTTTAGGCTGATTATTTTCAATTATTTTTTAATTGTGATTGGTTAATTATTTAATTGGATTGAGTATTCAGTGAGTTTTTTATGGTTGTGTTTTATACTCTCTGAAAGACTTTTAGTCAAAGCATTAGGAGCTTTTTTGGAATACAAGTTTTCAAATCCACACCTGTCATTCTTTATTTTAAATTTTCAGTTGTGACCCAGTCTCCTTATAGAGGACATAAAATCATTAAAAGTGTAGACAGTGGATTTGAAAACAGCTGACAGATACTTCACTGTTGCTACAGTTAGAAATAAGTCATGTCAGAATTCAAGCTCAACATGGTAACATAGTTACTTAAAAATGTGCAGCTTATGAAATACAAGGATAGTGTTGTAACATCTTTGCAATGTGCTAACTTAACAAAGTTTGTTATCCGGGCTTTGCATGCAAGTGGTCTGTTATGATCAGTGTACCATCACAGTAAACAGACTTGATAAATAAGTAAATAAAGTTCGTGAGATACAAGAATGCTGTTATAATATACTAAACAAAAACTACATTTTCACTCTACCTCATTTTAAATGAGCATTTAAGAATAGGTATCTGTTAACATATATCTGTGAGATATTTATATTTGTGCTCAGTAAAATAATGTTATTTCAGCTTTGTTATATCTGAAATAAAAATGCTTCTGGTCTTCCTTAAGGGGATGGAAGATGGTAGATGAAAAACAGTTTACTGAGAAGGCAGAGGTTGTCTTCCAGGCACATGAGTTACCTTGACAGTGTTGTAAACTAGATACAAAGATATTGGCCAAAGAGGTAGAGTCTGTTTTACTTAGGGTTGTAAGATGGGAAGAGCAAGTGTCTCTGGGGCTTGGTAGTGTGGAATTTGACACATTTACAGAAGATAAATGGTAATAATAAACATAAGATGCATTTATCGCTAGAAATGACTATATTATATTACTGCATTTGTTAATTTATTAGTTGTGCATTCTGACTGTAATTGTGATTTAGTATTGGACAAATTGATGCTGAATAAAACAATGTCTATGTTTACATTTGGAAATAACTTACTTTTCTAGTTAATAACTGTTAATTTAGGAAGTACAGTAAATAAAATGTCCTGTGCTAGATATATCCTTTCTAAGTAAATTAACAGTAAGGCAAGATGTTATAATATTGTTATAATAATTATCATATTATATTGGGGAAACCATAATCGAATATTTTATATATCTCTACCACCAATGAAGTACCTAACTATCTCTTATAGTTTTCAAAGCATTGTTATAAATTTGGGCAAACTAATATAGACCTATTTGATAGGAAAAAGTGTAATTTAGAAATCAAATATTTATATTGCCTTCACCTGAAAAAGTTTAAATGACAGTGTTAGTTAGCATTATCATTTGTTTATGTGCCCATCGTCTGGCCAGTATGCTAAGTAGGCTTGTTTGACATTTCATCTTTTGCAACATTGAATGAATACTTGGGTGCACAAAAACTTCTGATGATATCTTCGACAAAACTGTAAAATGTCCATAGTCAAGCACATTACTGCATGTTAGTCTTAAAATGGAAAATGGCTAAGAGATACCAGTAAAGTACTTTTAGTTAAATTCTACCCTTCCTCAAGACCAGATGAAGAAAACAGTATTTATTCATTCTCTGACTATTCTGTTTATCCATTTTGGGGTTGATGTTAGTCAGAACTTATCCCAGTACTAGATTCAGTGGGTGCAAGGCAGAGAGATTATTCTGGATAGGACAAAAGTTTTTCACAGGATGGACACTCTTACTGATATATAAGCACTCCTGCAGACAATTCAGAAGATCACTGTTTCACTTTAGTATGTCTTTTAGATGTGAGAAAAATATATCCTGCATTCAAAACTTAAGTAAATACAGAGAGGACATGCAGACTCTACACAGAAAGCATCCCAACAGAGAGCCAAACTGGATAACCAAGTGCTATGAGGTAGTAGTGCTGATGTCTGTGTATTTGTGCTGCCAGGAAGAAAAATATTCTGTCTATAAACTGACTAATTTAGCAAAATATAACAAAAAAAATACAAGAGGTAGTTATACTTTTTGCTGTGAAATAACCAGTAGTTTTAAATAATCATTTGTCAGCAATACACTACTTTATCACACTTTCAAAATGGAAGCAGTGAAATTTTACAAGGTAATTACCAGAGATTTATCTTTAAAAGTAATGAACTCCTTTTAATATGCTTCACATAGTAAATAATGATGCCTGCTTTTGTGAGTGACTTTCCATTTTCTTTCTACATAATTGCACAAGAGTCTACAAACAATCAAACATAATTCTTGAATAGTACTGTTTCTCAAAAGAAAGAGTACTCAGAGAGAAAATGAGACCTATTTCCCTGGAGGGAGTTGTGATTTCCCCACCTTCAGTAGCTTTGACTGCTACCTTTAAAGAGTATTACTGCACTTCCTGAAGCCAGTTTAACAAACCCCAGGAGTTGTGTATGACCACCTTACTATATACAATATCAGTATGTGTGTGCTGCAAGAAGTGTATACTTTTTGCTTTTTTTATTTTGTTGATAAGGTTGGTCTCCTGAAGTATTTCATGGAGCTAAAAATTGCTATGACATCATTATAGACTTGACATACAATACCTCACTACCTAAATTAGTGTATCAGTACTATGTTTCCATCCTAACTGCACATAGGAAGACTTTTACCCACAAGAAATGTACATTGTTAATTAAGTTTTGTAGCTGGAACACCTTACTTTGAAAATGAACTTAGATAATTCTGTAGTACTAAAAGAACAATGTAAGTAAGAGGCCACTATTCTGAGGAAGTAGATTGTTTTTCCTTGCCAAGAATGCCTTGCTTTTCTATGTAAATCATTATTTAATGCCAACAATGATATAATTGTGTGGGTCTTGTCATAAAGAAATGTGGAGTAGACAGTGAAACTAAAACAAACAAAAAAATTGCCATATTAATTTTTTTTCAAAATCACTAGCAACCTGGAAATACCAGTAATACACTTTAAGACTCCCTCACCTCAGAGAATAAAAATATATTTGTTATGTTGTAGTTGATTGGTGCATGCCCTTAAAATAAACCAGATATTTGTCAACCTAGGCTTAGCTAATAAGAGAAGTATCCTTCAAGGTTAGCTAATAGTTCAGAAGATTATGGTAGGATATACGGTTAATTTGAGAGATATAAACCTATTATTTCCACTTGGATTTTGCTAGAGAGAAGGGAAAAAATGAGAAGTTAAGAGAAAAGGAAGAAAAAGAAAACCAGAAGGAATAGGGAGAACTGAGATGTGATAATGCTTCATTTTACATAGTTCAAAGTTTGTAGCCATTGACTCCTGGAATGAATTCACTTGTTTTCATCTCTTCACTTAATTGAAATTTGAATATATCCATCTATCCTCAACCCCTTTCCCCATTTTGCACAAGGGTTGGTATTGTTAGGGTTTTACCCTGTCTCATATGTAGGTTAAGCTTGTTCCAAAGGTGTGGGAGGTGCTGAGTGATGAATTTATTTCTGAATTGAGACTTGTTGATATTCTGTCATAGAATTATACCTTTGGAACAAGTATTAACTGAGAAGTTTTTCTTTTTCAGGAAGAAGATGTCTCAGAGAATAGTATTTGATGTAGTTTAGAAGACAAGGCACTGGTCAACTTGTAGGAGTCTGTATATTACAGAAGATAATGACGTAGTTTTTAGTCTAGTCAAATAAGAGCAGATCTGAAGTAGGCAGACTTCATTTGTCTGCAACCTGTGGGTATCGGATCCGACCTCGGATCCGAGCCGGCCTTTCAAAAGCTTAGGCTCCGAGCTCCTAGCTCCTCCCTCTACCCATAACCCCTTGCCAAGCCCTGACTGACCTCAGATTTCGTTTGCCGCTTTCAAGTTGCGACGGATTCCTTGAGCTCCTAGTGCAGATAAGTTTTCTGACAGGAAAATTTTGTAAAATTTAACCTTTTTTGATTATTTTAGATAGAAGTGTGTCTGTTAGGCTTTCCTTCCTCTGTCTTTTATATTTTCTTCCCGGGTTTGCGTAGTTTGAGTGGTTTGTGTGTGTTTAGGCCTGTTAGGGCTAGAGTATGTCTGAAGCCCATAAGGCAGTTTTTCTAAGTGCACCGAGTGTGGCCATAAGCTGTCCCCGGCGGATGGCCACACTCGGTGTGTTAAATGCTTGGGGTTGAACACCTGTCATCTGGTTGTACCATTTGTGCAGGGTTCAACCCCCGAGCTTTGAGGGAGCGGAGGTCGAAGCTTGTTCTGGCGGGACTTCTCCCTCCAGATACCGCTTCAGCTTCTGCCCCTTCTACACAGCAAGCAGTTGCTGTGGGCTCTCCTCCCCCGGCTGGGACTCAACCTCCCTCTAAGGCGGAGGAGAGAGAGACTTCTAGGGAGAGAGAAAAGAAGGAGAGGCACAGGGAGAGGCACCACAAATGGAGAGCTGAAACCTCTAGTTCGGCTCCTCCATCCAAGCGGGCCTCTCCTGTGCCTTCTAGTTTCCCTCCTCCTCGGCTCCACTCCCCTCGGTTCTCTCCTGGGCCCGAGGAGGAGGAGGCTAGCCCTTCAGCGAGGTCCCCAAGGCGGCTCTCTAGGTCCGCTTCGGTGGCCTCGACTAGATCTACCTTCTCCATGAGTGAAGCAGACATGGACCGGATGATGAGGAGATTCATCCAGGCCCAAATGCAAATGGGAGTGCTCCTAGCCCCCCCCATCCGGGAGGGGCTTCGACCCCCTTTGGCTCCTTCTCCGACCCACACCATGGGTTCAGAGCTGTCGGCGCAGGGCAGAGTTGGATCCGGGGGTGGGTCGGACCCGATAGGTCGGCGCACCTCGGACCCGTCCCATCCCTTGAGTGCTTCAGGTGCTTCGGACCCGACCTCTCGGAGCCGAGGACCGAGCCTCGGATCCGAGGGAGCTGGTGTGTCTTCGGCTCCGTCTAGGTCGGAGCACACCAGTCTCTCGGATCCGATGGTCTCAGCTCCGATCCGCGGCCGGATCCAGTGGGGGTCGGCTCGGGTTCAGAGAAGCTGGCTCCCCCTCGGCCTTCGACGTAGTGGAAAGGGCACTGTTGAGGTCTTCCGGACCCCCGGTCCCTGCCACGGCTCCATCCCGCACTCCCTTGCAGTTGGGCCAGGCTCCCACCAGCCGGTCCCAGGGACAAGCCCGCCTCGATGTCCCAAGTAGTTCCCTTGGAACATCCAGCTGCGGAAGAGTACTCCTCGGACAGCCCCCCCAAAGAAGTACCTCGGAAGCGTAAGTGCAAAAGGAGGCACATGGACTCCCCCGAGTCCGTTACCAAAGACACAGACTTGGATGAAGGGGAGGGCTCCCCAAGGTCACCCCCTGAAGACGTCTCATTTGGAGACATTATGGAAATGTTGAGGATTAGGGGGGGGTGGTCTGCCCCCAAGGCCTCCTCAGACGAGTCTGTGTTCTTGGAGGCATTCGAGGCGGGCCCATCTACCTCTTGGGTGTCCCCTCCTGCCGACCCTCTGGTGGACCTTATATCCACCAGAGCGTGGAAGGATCCGGACACCGTTGAGCCTGTACCCAAGCGTCCTGACCGTATCCTTACCCCTCCGGCAGGCTGCATTCACTGGAGCAAAGGCCCTCCAGTAGATGCCATGATGATGGCTGCAGCCACTAAGAGGGAGTTGGCCCAGGAGAGTCCCTCTATGCATCCTCCGGGCAAGGAGTCCCGCTTGATGGATCTCATTGGGAAGCGAGTTTTCAGTTCAGCAACCTTCTCTTTGAGAGCGCTGAACTACATGGCACACGTCATCAGGATGCAGCGGGATTTGATTAAAGAATACGCTGCATCTCCTCCAGAGTCCATGTCGGGTGAGGACAAGCAGGTATACTCCACCCGAATGGCCACTCTTAGAGCAGTTTCTAACACATCTATGCGGCTACTTTCTCACGCTACCGAGGGTGCCGCTAGAGCCAGTGGAGCAGGCCTAGTCATGAGGCGGCAGGCCTGGCTCCGCCACTGTGATTTCGCAGAGCCCTTCAAGGCGACTTTCGCGAATGCCCCCTTTGATGGTTCTGCCTTGTTTGGCAAAACTGTTCGCGAAACATTGGTCCAGAGCGAGAAGGACGGGAAGATGCTGTCTGCTGTCGGAGTCCGCTTCTCAGCTCCCCAGAGGTCCTTCTCGAAGAACCAAAAGGGACAGAAGAAGATGTGGTTCCGGAAGTTGCAGCAGTCCCAACCTGCTCCAGATAACCAGTCCTCCCGTGGCAGAGGAGGACAGGGAGGTCGCCGTCCTAGAGGCAGAGGGGCTCCTAGAAACTTTGGGTCCAGAGAACCTTTCTCTGATAGGCCCACGCAGCAGCCCTGAAGGGTTGCCCGGCTGTCCGTCTCTGGAGGCAGTCGGGGGGCGTTTTTCGAGGCACCTAACTTCTTGGGAGTCCATCACAACAGACCGTTGGGTGCTTCGCGTGATATCCAGAGGTTATACAATTCCCCTGTACAAAGTTCCCAGATCTCGCAGCCTCCCAGATGTACCACCCGACCAAAGGGAGGCAGCAGCTATCGAAATCAGACAGCTGCTAGAAAAAAGAGCTATCCAGTGCGTTCCCCCTAGATCAAACCGGGTCAGGGTTTTACTCCAGGTTCTTTTTAGTGCCAAAGAAAACGGGGGACTTAAGACCGATCTTAGATCTTTCCCTACTGAACCTGTCAGTAACCAAGCAAAGTTCCGGATGGTCACCCTTCAATCTATACTCCCCCTCTTGAGGGAGAACGACTGGATGTGCTCCATCGACCTCAAGGACGCGTACTACCACATTCGCATGGACAGACGGTCCAGGAGGTTTCTTCGCTTCCGGCTGGGAGCCAGTCATTATCAGTTCAGGGTCCTTACCTTCGGTCTCACCTCAGCCCCCAGGGTGTTCACCAAGGTACTAGCAGTTGTAGCGGCCCACCTGAGACTCCAGGGATTACAGGTCTTTCCGTACCTGGACGACTGGCTCCTGACGGCATCATCAAGGCATCTTCTGTGCTCAGCCAGGGACTACTTCCTTCAGATAGCCCCAAGGCTGGGCATCACTATCAACTGGGAGAAATCTTTACTGCACCCCACACAAATTATAGATTTCATAGGAGGAAGACTAAACACCAGGTCAATGCGAGCCTTCCTCACCCCAGACAGAATTTCCAACCTGAAGTGTCATGTCGCAGCGGTCCTGCAACCATTTCCGACAGCAGCTTCGGTCCTGAGGGCCCTAGGTTCGATGGCGGCAGCTATCCCGCTTCTTATTCATGCGCTTACTCATGCGGGTTCTTCAATGGACCCTTCAGGTTCAGTGGTCCCCTCTCTATTCCTCTCTCAACAGTCCGATAGCGGTCAGCAAAGCATGCAAGGATTCCCTTCTTTGGTGGCTTCGGTCTCTGGAGCCTCTGACAGGGAGACCTTTTTGTGCAGCATTTCCCCGAGCCACAGTGACCACGGACGCTTCTCGCCTCGGGTGGGGGGGGCATTCTGCGGGGAAGATTGTCCAAGGCACGTGGAACCCCACAGAGACTTCGTTGCATATAAATGTCCTGGAAATGAGGGCTGTGCTCCTAGCGTTGCAAGCACTTCACAACCTTCTTCCTTCAGGGACTATTGCAATTCAGACAGACAACATGTCAGTAGTCTGGTACATCAACAAACAGGGAGGAACCAGGTCCTATCCCCTTTGTCGAGAGGCCATGAGAGTCTGGGAATGGGCAATTTCCACCAAACGCTTTCTTGTAGCAACGCACATTCCGGGAAAATCCAACATCTTTGTGGACAAACTCAGTCGCACCATTCTTTCCCGTCACGAGTGGTCTCTCAATCCTCAGGTAGTGAAGAAGATTTTTGCCGTCTGGGGGCAACCCTGTTGCGATCTTTTTGCCTCTCACTCAAACGCCAAATGCGACAATTTCTTCGCTCTGCTTCCCGCACCAGGGGAATCCCGAGACGCTGGTGCATGCTTGGCCTCCCGGTCTCCTTTATGCCTACCCTCCACTACCTCTGATGCAGAGGCTTCTGCAGAAAGCCAACAGTTTGGGGAGCAGAATGATTCTCATTGCCCCGTTCTGGCCTCGTCAACCCTGGTTCCCCTTTGTATGGTCTCACAAAGTGAATCCACCCTGGATTCTGGATCCGATCCCGGATCTCATCTCCCACCCTTTGGGAATTCGCCCCAATCTACGCACCCTGAAATTGACAGCTTGGCTGCTCCAGTTCCATCCTTGATTAGGACTCCCGGTATCTCGTCACCGGTCAAGGCCATCCTAGTGGCGACTCATAAACCTTCCACTAGGCAGGTTTATCGGAGTAAATGGAAGAGATTCTCTATTTGGGCGGTCCAGAAAAGTTTGGATCCTTTTTCAGCACCTATGTCGGCAGTGCTGGATTTTTAACAGACCTCTTTCATCAAGGGGCAAGTTCTTCCACGATTAAGGTACAATTGGCAGCCATCTCTCATTATCACATTGGTCATGAGACAGCTCCCTCATGACGCTAAATTGTGCAAAACCTTTCTTAAAGGGATTTTTTGTTGAGGCCTCCAGTCAAAGAGATTGTACCACCTTGGGACCTATCTTTAGTTCTGCAAGCCCTTACTGCTCCTCCCTTCGAGCCTGCAGCTTCTACAGACCTGAAGTACCTTTCCTGGAAGACTGCCTTCTTAGTAGCTATCACTTCAGCCAGAAGAGTGTCTGAACTTCAGGCTCTATGCGTCAAACCGCCTTACCTTTCCTTCTTTCCAGATAGGGTGTGCCTCAGGACCAATCCATCCTTTCTTCCAAAAGTCTCTTCAGAATCTAATATCAACCAATCAATCAACTTACCTGTGTTTTTTCCCAAGTACTCAAACAAAGGAGAATACAAATTGCATTCCTTGGATGTTCATAGACAATTACGATTTTACATTCACAGAACAGCTGGTCACAGGCAATCAGATCAGCTGTTCATCTCCTTTGCTAAATTTGCTTTGGGTAAAGCAGTTTCTAAAGTCACACTATCGAGATGGATTGCTAATTGTATTCTGCAGGCTTATGACACTTCAGGTAGACCTGCTCCTCAGAGGGTTACGGCTCATTCTACTAGGGCAGTCTCCATGTCAGCCGCCTTTAAGTCCCGTGTGTCATTGGATGATATCTGCGCGGCAGCCACTTGGGCCTCACCTCATACCTTTATTTCTCATTATAAGGTGGATGTTGTTTCCAGGGGAAGAGCATCCTTTGGCTCAGCGGTGCTCCGGAACATCCTTCCATGAAGGCCGCCCAAGATTCAGGTAGCTGGGGACTCTGTCCCACAGGTTGCAGACAAATGAAGTCTGCCTACTTCAGATTTAGAAGTTATGTACTCACCATAACGTTCCATCTGAGTAGGTGACTTCATTTGATGCAACTATCCCCTCCATCCCCTGACCTTTATACAGCGGTATTTATGCTTTGTTCAGATACTTTATTCAGTATTATATAGGTAAACTCAATCTGAGGTCAGTCAGGGCTTGGCAAGGGGTTATGGGTAGAGGGAGGAGCTAGGAGCTCGGCCTAAGCTTTTGAAAGGCCGGCTCGGATCCGAGGTCGGATCCGATACCCACAGGTTGCATCCAAATGAAGTCACCTACTCAGATGGAACGTTATGGTGAGTACATAACTTCTAATTCCTTAAACCTTAGATTCCTTTAAATAGAAAATAATAGGATCTTTCTAGTTGAGAGAGTTACTTAGAGTGACACATGTCAAATGAAGCATTGTATTCTATGATGGGGTGAATAAGGACAGAGTAAAGGTAAATTAGTATATATTGGTACCTGGACAATACCCCAAAACAGGTAAGTTGAGACAGAGAGATAGAAAGATTTTCTGATGGTGTTGAGGAATATGCTGACTTCTTGGCATATTTGGATCTGGACAAGAATTCATGAAGATGAAGTGAGAGCAGTGAAATGATTGTCTAAAAAATTGGGGATACACTTATTGCAGGACAATCTGTTTGTGTAAGTTCCTAAATACTAGCTTATAGTGTCACTGTTAAGATGAAATTCATTTATGTGATACTGTGCAGGAGCACTGGTTTTAACAAAAGGTGATAATACTACAGTTCTTTATGTTTGGGCGAAACCATGTTTAGAACACTAGTTGCTACTTGAATTAATAATGAATCTGAGGAAGAGTTTAGAATGATTCCTTTCTTACAGTCAGCTATGAATTTAGTTAGCTTAAGGTTAGTAGCATGTGTCTGTATTTCAGAGAAATAGGTTGCCAAAAAGAGAGAGCCTAGAACAGAATCATGAAAGATGCCTCTGGTTACTTTTTGCTTTTTGGTAACGGTACAATTTATTCTTTTCATTCATTCTTTAAGTGATGGGTTCGGATCTGATACTCAATCCAACTCAGACACTTCTATCAGATCTTCGAATCCAGAATGCTGAAGCTCCTTCCTTTACCCATAATTCCCCTCCAACCCAACATACCCCTGATGTCATTTGCCGCAATTCAGCTTCAGACACGGATCCTGTCACTTTTGAGCTTTGGAGTAGAATTTTGCACTTTTTCATGAGTTGCAGTTAAGAAACTTTTTATTATATCTATCCTTATTCTCCTACCTCCCTTACAACTTCTGTCTAACTTTTAGGAAGTTTACAATACTTTTTTAGCTACCAATTTCATGGTAGTTCTCTAAAGTACCATGTTGGTACTCTTCCTGTCTTTTTAAATTTACTCTTTAGAGTACACTTTCACTATCATTGTTAGTAGTGCTCTCTTTCTTTCTTCTTTACCTTAAAAAAAAAAATTTTCTTCCCTTAGTTTTTTTTCTCTAATAGTAATGGCTGACAAGACAACTGGTTTTAAAAAGTGCGTTACCTGTGGGCATAAACCCCCTAACTCAGATGTCTACAGGGAATGCGTTTATTGTTTAGGGCTGGAGCACTTGAACATGGATTGTTCTATCTGCTCTGGATTCAACTGCAGAGCTCCTACTGACCACTGGAATAAGTTAATGCTGAGGGGCCTCATTCCTTCTTCCTCTTCTACTTTGGTAGTGAGGGCTCAAACTACATCCAAAATATCAGACAAGGGGAAGCCAGACTCAGCGACTAAAGAAAAGGAGTTCAGCAAGAGGTCCCAAGACCATTCTTCCTCATCAGCTCCTTCATTGGAGCCTCCTACTAAGATTCACAATAAGTCAGATCGGACTACTTTAGATCTGACCGGTTCTAAATCAAGTTCACCTCAGATCCAAACTCATGTGCTCCTACCGGATCTAATTACTTCATAGCTCCCTTTAGATTGCTTGGAGGGATCTCCCCATAGACATTTCAGACCTCTACATCATCTCTTAGATCTTCCAGAAGCTTAGCCAAAGCTGATGTAGATAGGAGGATGAGGAAGTTTCTCAGAGCAAAGATCCAGATGGGAGTACTCCAAGCTCTGACTCCCACTGGATCCATGAGCCGACCTTTGTTCATTTTCACCTTGGTTCTCCAATCTGAGACCTGTGGGAGTGTCCTCATCAGATCCAAAGACATTCTTTGAATCTTGTGATTTCCTTGATATATAGACATATGCTTGCCGAAAGTGGTATTATGTTCAT
Source organism: Protopterus annectens (assembly GCF_019279795.1). Taxonomy (NCBI): domain Eukaryota; kingdom Metazoa; phylum Chordata; order Ceratodontiformes; family Protopteridae; genus Protopterus; species Protopterus annectens. Next base: position 1,714,327,089 of record NC_056743.1, on the reverse strand, counting down.
TAATGGGTCTGATGATAGAAGAGTAAAGGGGAATTAAGAATTATTTGACTCTAGATGAGATGCCTTTGAAAATTAGATAGGCCAAGTAGAAGGCATTAATAACTACTATGAATACATGACAGTTAAAAAAAATAAAGAATTATCAAGAAAAGTACATAGATCCATTGACAGTTTAATCAGAGGGGTTTGTTGCCCATGTGGTACGATATGGAAATGTTTTGTTTACCAAAATGAACTATACTACATTTTTTTTCACATTTCATATGAGTCCATTTTCCTTGCTTTGATTGTTAACTTAGTCTAACCCATGTTGAAGTTATTATGAGTTAGTGGAAGAATGAGTAAGAACAATTCATTTACAGTCATCTACAAAATTAGCTGTAGGCAACAAGTGCTGGTCAGAAGGTGTGGGAATTATTTACTAAATAGGAGAGGCCCCAGTACTGAGCCCTATGGTACACCACTAATAACATTTTTTTCTTTCAGAAGTGGCACCTGACTCTAACTACATAGGTTCATAGGTAGGTACTAGGTTATTGGCCCTAGGGCCTGTATAAGCCTAGCCAAAAAGGTACCCTGGCTTTCTCCACCCAAAAAAATTATTTTGCTGTGCCCCTGTCGAGCAGAGTCACAGAAGTGATCCCGGGGTGAATTTCCTATCTTCCATCCAATCATCAGAATTTTTCTTGAAAAGTGCTAATTAGGAGCTTTGTTTGATATAGATAGGTAGTTTGTTCCAGAGTATGGGAAGTCTCTGGGACAGGAATCTATCCCTCCAGCATGCTTTGCCAGAGATGCTGCACCTGTCACCCCTGGGATTCAGGTTACTGGCTAAGGCTCTTGCCACCCCTATAGTGCCTTTTTTAGGCAAAGTTCAAAGGACAAAACCACCACCGTAACAGGTACAAGCATGCAAAATCTGAAGGTAATGCTACTCAATGCTAGAAGTCTAAACCTCAAATGCACTCTCAAGGCACTCCTAAAAATGGAGAACATCGTTATCTGTGCAGTAACTGAGACCTGGTTCAGGGCTCCAGAGAGCACCCCTGCAATGCCAGGCTACAACTCTTACTACACTTTTTGGCCACCAAACCAGGACCGAAACACTAAAGGTGGAGGCGTGTCAATATTCACCAAGGATATTCACACCACCAGGCTAGTTGCCCAACACAAATCATCTGAGATTATCCAGGTGCAACTATAACACTAGGTAAGACTGCAATCCAAATTGTAGCTTGCTACAGATCCCCCACCATACCCCAATATTCTCACTACACCTTTCTAAACATACTGGAAAATATTAAGATAGAACCAAACACCCTAATACTGGGTGATTTTAACTACCCTGCCATTAACTGGGAAAACTACTCATGTACCAAAGCCTTTGCCCAACGGTTCTTGGAATTCATAAATTCCAACACCCTGGATCAACTAATCCATAGTCCCACCAGGGGCTCCAATATCCTAGACCTGGTCATTACCAACATGGGAAATCGATGCTCCACACCTGTGGTCACCCCCTCGTTAGTCAGGTCTGACCATAAGCTAATCACCCTTAAGATCCACATCCCACCCCCCAGTAAGGAAACCTCCATAAAAAACTTCTCCAAAGCCAACTTCATGCTACTCAAGTCAGAAGTGACAAACTTCATGACACCCATGCAGATGGGAACTGAAAGTTCAACTGCTGAATGCTACACTAAGGCACTGTATGAGCACATCCACTCATGCATGAATCGTGCCATCCCAAATAGAACCAAGATGCTCTCATCCAAAAAAGGAAGCCAATCTGGTGGTCCCCTGCCATAAACAAACTTTACAACAAAAGGAAGAAACTGTTGCAGAAAAGAGGAAAATCCCAGGATGCAAAAAACTCCCTTACCAGCCTCAGTAAGAAACTGAGATCCCTCATAAAATCCTCCAAAGCTAGTTACAAAAATAAAATTGCCAAAGATTCCAAAGACAACCACAAGGCATTCTATAACTATGTCAAGAATCTAAATGGCAATGCTCAGATCTGCTCTGAGCTAACACAGAATGGCATTAAATATACTGATCCCATGGATATTGCCAATATCCTGGCAGATCGATTCAGTGCCAACTTCACCCCCCCCCTCACCCCCTAAATGGCCCATCTCAATACCGGAAGATTGCCAAATTCTGTTACTAACAGCCACACAGGTAAAAAAACGCACTCTCCAAAGCTAAGAATACAGCATCCATGGGACCAGATGACATCCCGGGCTGTGTACTACATGAACTACAATATGAACTGGCACCTCACCTAAGTGTCATGTTTAATCATAGCCTCACCTCAGGTTTCATGCCCATTGAGTGACACAGAGCTACAGTTATCCCACTCCACAAGGGGAGATCCACCTTGGATCCCAGAAACTACCATCCCATCAGTCTGACGAGCCTCATCTGCAAGGCCATGGAGCGTATTATCATGGAACTTATAAACCAAGACATTGGCAACCTTCAAACACTGGACCCCACCCAGTTTGGGTTTGTGAAGGGCCGATCTTGTCTCCTGAACCTGATTGACTTCTTTGAATCAGTCTCCAGAGCCAGGGACAAGGTTAAGGTTGTCCACACAGCCTATCTAGACCTTGCCAAGGCCTTTGACACCATCCCCCACTCTGAAATCGTAGATAAACTTACTAAGCTGGGCATTGATCCCTACGTCACCCAATGGGTTGCTAACTGGCTTACTGATAGAACCCACACTGTAAAAGTAGCCAACTCCAAATCCAGCTCCAGACAAGTGACAAGTGGAGTACCTCAGGGTTCAGTCCTGGAACCGCTCTTGTTTGGCATCTACTTCTCTGAAGTGCAGGCCAACACTAAGGGACTCTGGCTAACAAAGTTTGCAGATAACTGCAAACTGGGAGCCATTATTGATTCCCCAAATGATGTGGATACTCTACAAAAGGGCCTTACAGAAACAGATGCTTGGTGCCAGAACAATGGGCTCAAGCTCAATGCTAAGAAATGTATAGTTATTCCCTTTGAGAAAAAAAATGTACCCGTGAATTACCACATAGGTGGCAGGGCACTAAACATTGAAAGTGTGATAAGAGACTTAGGGACACAGGTGGACAGTGGTCTCACCTTCAATAACCACATCGCCACAACAGTCAGTAAATCCTTCTATGTGGCACACCTCATCACTAAGGGCTTTTCATCCAGAAAAAAGGAGGTCATTGTCCCACTGTACTCATCCCTCATTAGACCCATTATAGAATATAATGCCCCATTTGGTATGTACCTCTCAAGACATCTGCAACAACTGGAAAGGCCACAGAAATACCTCACTAAAAGAAATATAGGCCATAAGCAGATGCCCTACGTTGACCACCTTAAAAAACTCCAGCTATATGTCGCATATCATCTACTCAGAGGCGATCTCTGCTTAACATGCAAGACCATGTCAAACCCAGAGCTGTTGGACATGCTACACTTAAAGAAATCCCAGTCCCTCAGAGCCACATGCTCCAGGGATCTAAACCGTGTCATCACAATAAACAAAACATGCTGGAGGGATAGGTTCCTGACCCAGAGACTCCCCAGACTCTGGAATAGATTGCCCATACATGTCAAGCAGAATGCCTCTTTGGCCCTCTTCAAAAGTAACCTTGACGATTGGATGGGAGAAAAGAAATTCACCCCGGGGATCACGTCAGTCGCCCTGCTAGACAGGGGTCCAGGGAAGTAAATAGTGTGGGAAGAAATAGCCAAGGAATTGTTATAGCTAGGCTTGTATAGGCCCTAGGGCTGATAGTCTAGTACCAACCTATGAACCTATGTTCTGTTTATTGTGGTAACAAGGTTTAGGTCCCTAGAGGGTGTAGCTCGGATGGATTGGGATTTCTTTAAGTGGAGCATGTCCAACAGCTCTGGGTTTGACATCGGTTCTGTTAAACAACCAATTAGTTATCTATAAAACAACATATGGATTTGTACTTGGAATTTTAAATCTATCAGTAATGCCTGCATGGAGAATAGAGGTGAAGGTCTTGACTAGACTCAGATGTGCTGTATGTACTTAATTTGTGCTGCCCACTGCTTTAGTGACTTTTTCAAATAAATGTCAAGAAATGTATAGTTATCCCCTTTGCGAAAAAACATGTATCCGTGAATTACCATATAGATTGGCAGTACACTAAACACTGAAAGTGTGATAAGAGATTTAGGGACACACGGACAATTATCTATGATAAAAAGGCAAGAACTGCCTTTGACAAAACTGAAATGATGAGGGTCCATGGTTAAGAGATTTGCAATGTCCAGATTAATGAGATCTGAGATAATGTATTTCATGAGGCTAGTGAGACTAATGGGTCCACGGTTGGACCACCCTTTTATAACATTACAGTGGCTGTTTTCCAGGTGATGGGAATGTAGCCAATAGAGAGGCTTAGATTAAAGAGGTTAAGCAGTGCTTCATATAGGCTATATTTGGCACTGATAATCACACAACCTGGTATGTTATCAAGGTCTGTGGATGAGGTGATCTTAAAGATTCAGAGAGCTAAGTGGACTTGAAGTTCATCATTCCCACTGTCTCTGTGGAATTTTTGGGTTATCTGCCAAGTTAACCCAGTATTGGCCAGCTTTCAAAAGCTCAGACCTCCCCTCCCTCTGTCTTTGTGTGACAGCTGATTAGCTGGCATATCCTGAGGAGGAAGCCTTCAGCTGTAAAATGAAGTTGGTGTTCATTGTTTTTCTGCCATCTAAAGAAGAAAGTTCCTTGATTCGTCATGCTATCCAGTATTGAGTTTTCTGGCTTACTGGTCAGAGAAGCCTCATTTTGAGACTGCTTTCCTCTCATTTTATTATTTGATTTATTATTGTATTTCTATTTTTATGTTTATTTAAAATGTATTTATTTTAATGTATTACTTCTGTGTTTGCAGTAATTCTTGTAGGGATTTCTGCTTGTAGCACTGTTTCTTAGGCTTCTGTCTTTAACGAATGCTTATTTTTTCACTGTTTCTGGGGAAATTTTCAGTGTTTCTTGCAGAAGTGCAGTGTTATATATGCATACATATATACAAATGTATACTCTTGGACACAGGGGGCTGTCTTGTGCAGTCAGAATACTGTTGATGTGCTTTATTTTCATCTTTTGACAGGAAAATATTGCAGAATTTGGATTTTTCAGCATATGTGCATTATTTGCTATCTGTATGACTATGGTCTGTGTGTTTTTAACATCTGATCATTTTACTGCGCATGAAGTTATTTGGATGTACTGTGGAGATTTTACTCTCTCTGACAAAAATATAGTTTAAAATGCTATTAAAACTTATTTTATGGTAGTTTAATGTGACTAAAGTGTGTGGAGCTTATTTTTAACACTGGTTTGGCACATTGGTTGTGGTGTTTGGACTTCATGTACTGGAAATTATTTAACTTCTGGCAGTTGTAAAATTAATTCTGAAGTTCTGAACACATTTCAAGCTGTTGAGTGTGTGTGTGTGTGTGTGTGTGTGTGTGTGTGTGTGTGTGTGTGTGTGTGTGTGTGTGTGTGCGTTTGTGTGCTAGCATAGTTTGGCAGAGTCTAGTTGTGTAGGGATGTACTTATTACTACAAACGTTAAGTGCTTATTGTGACATATTGTCCAGTACTGTCAGTTTATTATTCTGGCTGGTCTTCTCTCCCCTGACTTGATGAATCCTAACTCTGGTATCCCCTATCAAATCTGGTTGCACCTAAAAAGAAAACCAAAAAAAATGTCTCGGCCTATGGGTAGTGAATCTGTTGGGTCACTACTCGATCTGCAGACCACTTACCTTTTGCCTCATCCACTTCTAGTGTGGCTTTGCCAGCCACTATGGAAATAGGCTTAGACATCCTCTGGGGCTGTTACAGTACCTGGTGCAAATATAGGTGAATCAAGCCCTTTAGGAACAGGAGTAGTGCAGTGAAAGATACCTATTGCCAGAAATAATACCCTGTCCCCAGATATTTTATCTAATAGTGAAATTCACAAGAAAAAGAAACAGAAGCTTCATCATACAGCTGATCATCAGATTATTGCTGTTTATAAGGCTGATGTGGTTTCCTTGGCTAGATGGGTTCTGCAGATGGCTAATTCTGGTGGTTTTGTTCCCATGCATGGCTGTAGTGCTAGTTTGGCTAGAGACCTTTCTGTTGTTTCAGAAATCCATGAAGAATTTGATGAGGACAGTGGTGAGTTCTAGTTAACACAGAGTCCAGTCACTCTGATTCTTTGGTAGGCGAACCTGAGCTCAAGTCCAAACAAGTGTTCACTTTTTCTCAGATGATTGCTAGATTTAGTGATGTTTTTGCGTGGGAAAAGTTGAGAACTACCCCAGAGTCAGGTAGGGTATATGACCGTACAGAGAGGACAAAATGCCCAATGTTGTGGCTGTCCTCCCTGTCGTACTATCCTTGGAAGGTATTCATAAAGCTGCCTGCAGGACACTACGATCTATTCCAGCAGTCCGTAAAAAGGCTCAGAGAAGATATAGGGTCTCCTTGGATATGTTGGGTCTTTTTTCTCATTTGACTGCTGACCCAACTGCGGGGTCCTCAGCTGCCTACTAAATAAAAAGTCCTTCACTTCATCTAATCCAATGCTCACTGAAAAAGAGGGGAAATGCATAAATCTTCAGGGCAAAAGGATGTCTCTTTCAATTAGTCTAGTCTTAGTTACATTATCAAGGCTATATGCCCATAGGTTCATAGGCAAGTACTAGACTAGATGCCCTTGTGGGCCATTTTAAGCCTAGTCAGTTCCCCTTTTTGTGCTCAAAATAACCTATCTTGGTTATAGATTGGTCTTACCCATCCCATGGTCAATAATTTTATATTATCCCTAATGACAGTAACTGTGGCCATACCATATATAATTTAAGGTGAGCAATCCATGGGATAAATCTTTAAGAACTGCCTCTGTCCATTAGTAGGGGCAGTCCTCAGGTTTTTTGACACCTCTGGTTTTGAAGTATTTGTGTGAGCTACTTAGAGATGTTTTGTCATATGCTTCTTTCAAAGTACATCTTGCGCCATCTCAGCTTGTCTGCCATGGATCCCCCTCTTTTATCACCTTTTGTGGTCAGACAGTTTATAAAAGGAGTGTTACGCATGAGACTCCCTAGAAAGAAAATTCCCCCTTCTGCTTGGGATCTCAACTTTGTTCTTTGAAAAACTGACCTTACTGCCTTTTGAACCTGCCTCTCAGGCTGATTGATGGTTCATATCTTGGCAGACTGTTTAACTCATTGCTCTGAAATCTGCAAGGTGAGTACCTCTCAAATGCCCAAATTTTTGCCTGATATTTTTGCTCTACTCCTCATAAAATTTATGATTTTCTGGCAAATCATTGAGGATGGAATTCGGTAATGGCAGACATTTAAGTTTCAGACTTCATATCCTTCAGAAAAATGCATGCAAACACAAAGCGTTTTATTCTGTCAACTAAGTTTTTAAGAGCACTATTTAAACTCTGTCCCTATTTTTGGGCATTTGTCCTCCCACTATGTTTGGCTTTGCCTAGATGTCTTGCTGTAAGACGTTTTGAGGTATTAGTGAGTCTCCGAACAACAAGTTGTTATGATGGACCAACCCTATCTGCTTTTAACAAGGACAGGGTTGTGTAACACTAATCCAGCATTCATGCCTAAAGTTGTTTCTACATTTACCTTGAATCAAACCATCAATCTCCCAGTGTTCTATATCCTAGTATAAAAATAAGGGAAAAAAGATTTTAGATACCTTTGATGTACACAGGCAGCTCAGGTACTATCCTTACAGAACAAAGCCCTTTAGGAATACTGAGCAGCTGTTTTTCTCCTACGTAGGCTCTGACATGTCAACTTTGTCTAGGTAAACTGTCATATGATGGTTGTCCTTGGCTATTGTTTTCTCTTACTAGGAATATGGTAAATTTCTTCCTGGCAAGGTTAAGGCTCACTTGACTAGTGTCTTATCCTCTTCAGTCGCATATTGGAAAGGAGTGGACTCTAGAAGCATTCTAGAGGCAACAACCAGGTCATCTGCTCATGCCTTCACAAAGCACTACAAACTGGATTCAATTTCAAAGTATAGAGCAAGCTTTACTGGGACCATTCTCCAGGACCTCATCGATCCTTATTCTTCTACCTTCCGTGTTGGGAAAACTTTGAGAATCTATCCAAAATGCCATGTGGCAGTGAGAATGATAAACACGGTACAGCTGCATAAGTCCTGCTTACTTGTAACAGTAGATGTTCAAATTCATCATTGCCTCAGTAGCAGCAACCATCCACCACCCCCAGTCTGTGCATAGCTGAGATGGGTTTCAACCTCTTTGATTTGGTTCAAGTTGGATTTGTTTTTTATATGGTATTGTGATTGGCTGCAAATTTACTAGATGGTTCTGGTTTCAGGTACTTTCTGTTTCTTCTTTCTGGAAGAAAAAGCCTCAACACTCACTTCCTGTAACATCTGAAGACCTCTCTCTCAGGATATGCTCATCCAATCAGCTGTCACAAGAAGAGAGAGTGAGAGAGTGGAGTCTGAGCTTTTGAAGATAGCTAGTACTGGGTTACCTTGGCAGTTAAGCCCAAAATACCACTGATACACTAAGGAATTCCAGCATCTACTGTTAGTGTATGTAGGACTTATAAAGTTCATAGGTCTATACTAGGCTAATGACCACCAGGGCCTTTATAGGCCTACCCATGCAGTTCAACCCAGTTGTTTCCCTATGTGTCATGGATGTTTATTAGGAGAGGGTATGTTAGTTATTATGTTTCTAGATGTTAGCGGGGGATATGTTAGTGTGTCAGAGATGTGGGGGTCAAACCCGGGGTGAATTTCCTATTTCCCATCCATTGGTCAAGGTTAGGGAGGTCTCTGCTTCAAATGGATGAGTAGCCTGTTCCTAAGCATGGGGAAACCTCTGAGACATATATCTAACTCGCTAACTTGTCTTATTTATTTCACAAGCAAAAATTAAATCCTTAGATCTAGTGGTTCTGATGCTGTTCATTTTGTAGATGTGCAAAAGGTCCATCAGAGCTGGATCCATGGATGCCTTGTATGCCAGGCATAGACTACCCTTCAGTAATTGGTAGGACAGGTCTTTAATGTGATCCAGTTAGGACAGTGTCTTTATATCCTGAATTCTCCAGGTAAGGAACCTTTATGGGCAGTCCAGCTTTTGCATATGTCTGGTTAGGTAGATATACTCATTGATAAGTGCCGAATAAAGTGGCATTATTACTTCCTTGGACCTGGATGCCATGTCCGTAATTATAAGTTGGGCAACGTAGAATGATTTCCTTACTAACTTGGCCACATGTTTGTCAAAGGTTAGACTACTGTCTGCATATGTTCTCAGATCCCTGACTACCGACTGGGTCAACTCTTAGGGGTATCTTATCGATGGAGTAATTAGCCTGGGTGACAGTTTTCCCAAAAAACACTATAATACATTTCTTCGCGTTGATCTTTTAGTCTGTGACTTTGGCATCAGTCATTTTTCTGTGTTAGACCCTGTTCTAAGAAGTTTGTGCCAAGGGGGAAATCTGTGATACCCCATAATTTGCAGTCATGTGTGAACTTGAACTTGGTCAGCTGAAGGCCCTTGACATTAGCCTGTACCACCAAGAAGTAGATTCCAAATAGGAACAGTCTTGCCACAGAGCCCTGAGGTACTCCTCTGGTGACCAGTCTCTTAGTGGAGATGGTATTACCAATCCTGACTTCTTGGGTCCTGCCTGTGAGCTAGCTGGTAATCTAGCACCATGTGAAATAGTTCCAAACGTTGCTAGTAGTTTTATAGGTTCATAGGTTGGTACTGGGCTATCTGCCCGAAGGCATATATTAGCCCAGCCATGTTGTGCGGTATTCACCGCCCCTTTAGTAGTTCCCAAGACCCTTGTACTAGCAGCTAGTACCCTTGGCCCCTATTTTAGTAGTGCTGTTGGTGTGATCCCGGGTGTGAACTTTCTGTTACCCATCCACTCATCAAGGTTCCTCTTGAAGAGTGATAGTGAGGGGCTCTGTCTTATGTAGATCGGGACCCTGTTCCATAGTAAGGGAAGTCTCTGCGAAGGGAATCTATCCCTCCAGCATGTTCTATTCATTGTTGTGTCGAGGTTTATATCCCTAGAGCGTGTAGCTCGAGTAGATTTGGTTTTGCTAAGATGGAGCATGTTCAGCATTTCTGGGTTGGACATGACTCTGTACGTTAGACAGAGATCGCCTCTGAGAAAGCGGTATGCAACAGAGAACAGTCTTAGCTTTTTCAATCGTGCTGCATAGGGCAACTGTTTGAGGCCAGTAATCCTCTTGGTTAGGTACCTCTGTGGTCTGTCCAGCTGCTGGAGATGCCTAGTCGGGTACATTCCAATTGGTGCATTGTACTCAAATTTGAGATAGTTATATATTTGTAGTGATTTAAGACTTCAGGGAATGATTTAAATGGCCATTTTAAGTTCATATTCAGTGCCAAGCTTTCTAATGGTACCTTTAAGCCTATGTAATTTATTAAGTGTGCCTTAAGGTGAGTAAAATGAGACCGGTTTTAAGCACAAAGTAAGTTTATTTCTGTCGGTATGTAGTTTATTTGGATAAATGTTGATCCATTGACAGCATTATCATCAAGTACCATCGAACCAAAAAAAAAAAAAGTGAAACAACCTCAGATGGAAGTATTTTTGCAGGGAGTTAACCCCCCCCCCTGCACCTCCTTGTGGGTGGGGGGGGGACACCACCCACAACCGCAGTTTTAAATACACTTATGCTGAGGTTGCTCAACAATGAAGAAAAACAAACTTCACTGTTGGCAAAACGCCCCTTTTGCTTTGATCTAACAATACTTGATGATAGTGCTTTTGATTGGTCGATAGGAACCTGTTTATTTATATGTGTATTCCAACATGGGAGTTTGTCACACATGTCAGACAGAGGCGCACCCTTACCATCTTCAAAATAAACTTAGATAATTGGATAAGCAGCCTCAAATTGTCCCTTAGTTTGTCTTGTCTTGCTCTTCTTGAGGCTGAAGAGAACATTTGAATTTTAATTTTATAGATTGACATGTTTTGATCTGCAGACTGATTGCCTAGTACATACCTATGAACCTAATTTTTCATTATATTTGGTGTGGATAGGGACTGTCTTAAAAAGTCATATTACACATTCCTGTATAGCCCACCTGGATGGATACATCTTCTTAACAGAGTTATGTAAGACAAGACAGATTTGGAAAGCGTATGTCTCTGTCCTCCAACTTCACTTCTAGGACATTAAAATATATGGTGTGTGTGTGTGTGTGTGTGTGTGTGTGTGTGTGTGTGTGTGTGTGTGTGTGTGTGTGTGTGTGTGTGTGTGTGTGTGTGTGTATATATGTATATCTGACTTTGACTTGTATAACATCCCAGCTGTCTGGCCTTGATCTGTGGTTGTCCAGATCTTGCATGCACCTTGCATATTGCACTGTAAATGATTCAACAAGCTGGCGGACTTACAACTCACAGTTTGTCACTATATATGACTGTGCCTCACTGATTCCACAAAAACACTAAGGCTGATTTTATGATCATCTTGTATGATGGAAATGTTCTGTGCTGACCTAAAGTAAAAGTTGAGCTGAAAAAAAAAAAAAAAAACAAAGGAATTAAGTCAAAATGCACCCCAAGGCTGGGGTGAAGTTACAGACTTCTCAGCACCCATTTTCCTGGAATCAGTAAAGACAGCATCACTTTTCATTTAGGCAGTCCCAGAATTTAATTTCCCAGTTACTGGAAAGGGCTTCTGAGGATGCAGTGTTTTCCAGAACCTTATCTACCCAAAAGTTGTGGTTTTCATCTGAATGAGCAGTGATACAGTGGTCCTCTTTCAGGATGTAAAGTCTGCTTCTTTAGGCCTTGCCCAGCTGTTGCCCTCTGGAGGCTAATGGAGGATGTTTATCCTTCCATCTGGCCAAGTGGTTGACTATCACGTTATGAGAGGTGGTAAGAGGTATAATATCCACAGGCTGTTGCATCCCATAACTCCACTCAAACCATAGTCTCCTAAACTGTCATATTTCCACGCCTTCAAAAGACAGTGGCAAGATTAGAGGCACAAATGCTGCTATTAAAAAGAACCATCCAAGAGGCCTTACCTGACTAGAAAGGCCTAAATTTTTACCCAAGGTTCTTATTAATTTCCAGAAAGACCAATGACTTCAAACAGTTCTTGATTGAGTAGCCAAAGCCATACATGCCCAAAGAGCATTTTTTTGTAGCAAGAAGCATCTTTATTAAATTATCACTTATAACATAGACAGTCATACATTTATGTAAATGAAAACAAACCGTTTTGACACATTTTTAGTTGCAAACATTATACATCACTTATAATCTACCCATTCATTGTCAAACATTACATAGCTCATTCATATCCTGCCCTCTTTTAAACCTCATTCCCCCTACAAAATTTTAATCTGCATTCATTTCCCAGTTCACATTTTGTTTCTATGTAATTTGCTCCTACTCTTTTCTAAAGATCCAATTTCCAGTTGTTTTATCTCTGTTACTATGTTCACTAGTTCTAGTACGGCTGGTTTAGACTTTGATTGCCATTTTCTAGTAATTACTTTTTTGGCAGCCACCATAGTTAGACTCAAATAGGCCTCACCTTGTCTAGACAATTCCAACTCTGTACCATAGTTAAAAAAATCATTTCCTTAGTTATACTAATTTTCTTACCCAGTATTTCTGATAAAGTCTGCCAACTCATTACACTCCCACAAAATATGTTTCCAATTTTATCTTTCTTCTCCATCATACCTACAACATTTTCTGCCTACCCGAGGAAAAATTCTTTGGAGTCTACTTGGGTTATAAAAATACCTATGTAAACATTTCCAAGCAAAGATCCTAAATCTTTGGGAGTCATACATATCCCCCACACTGTTTCTTTGTGAATTGCTTATCCAGTCTCCCTTCCCTATCCTTTCTACCCTCCTCTGAGTGATTCATCTTCATTTGTTCATTAACCTGTGGGTCTCTTTTCTGACCCTCGGAACCAACTCTGCCATTTTACTAGTTTGAGATTCAAAGCTATAGCTCCTCCTCCCTACCCATAATGCTTCTTTCCCCCAAAGTACCTCAGAGCTCATTTGCTGCTCGTTAAACAAGCAGCAAGGCTTCAGTGCTCATCTCCTCCTTTTGAGTGCATTTTTTCACTGCGAGTTTAAGATAAAAAAAGTCTTTCTTGTCTATTACCTCTCTCCCTACATTCTTTATCTTTTCTGCACTAGAACTGTATTTGTAAATCCTTTCTTTCTCTTGTCTTTTCTAAAAAAAAAAAAAGTTTTTTTCATTATGTCCGAATGTAAGACGGACAGGACAGATAAGCCATTAGGATTTAAGAAGTGCACCTTCTGTGGGCACAAGAGGAGTGTGTCTATTGCATGGGGCCTTCTCATTTAAACAGTGATTGTTCGGTCTGCGCAGGCTTCCACCCATAAGCTTTGGTGGATCACTGAAGCACATTGATTATCGAGGGCTTACTGCCTTTTCCTCCCCTTCTACTGTTTCTTCTTATTCAGGGGCTCAGTCCACTTCTAGAAAGCACAAAGAGCCCCAGGGAACAAGAAGACATTCTTTCAACCAGTCTCCTCCTTCTAACCCAGAGCCTTTTCAAAAGATGCCAAAACCGTTGGAACCAAAGGCTTCAGAGCCTTCCCCTTCAGTTCTGAATGTCACCTCTTTTCCCCAGACCTTGGTTCTTAGTTCGGGGCCAAGAGTTTCAGCTTAGAGAGTTCCACTCCTGGAGACTTTTCCAAAAAAGACCTCCAGACATGCTTCCAAAAAGACCTCCAGACATGCTTCCACATCCTCCTCCGGAAGGTTTTCTCAGAGTCTATCAGATATGGATGTTAATAGACTGATGAGGCAATTTCTCGAAGCACAGATACAGATGGGCATTTTGCCTGCTCTGTCCCCCTCTGGATCCATGAGGCTTTCCCCATTCTGCCCCATGGCTCCTTCTGTGATCCGACCTTCAGTTTCGGAGTCATCTATTCTGTTGGCCCTGGGAACCGTGGCATCGGAGCCGATAGTGATCACATCTTTGCCTCCAACTATCTCCCCAACATGTTCATTGCCAATGGTGTCGGTTCCAAGTGTGTGTCGGAGTCATAGCTTCGATGTTGGTTCTGGGGTGGATGACTTCAACTCAGAAGTTTTCAGAGCAGTCGCTTCCTGTTGGAGCTCCATCGTTCAACAGCTCGGTTCCAACTCCCCGTTTGAAGGAGGAGACTCAGGGGGTCCCAATTGATGTCTGCTGTGGTAGCTTTGGCCCCAGGACGACTGCCCATGGGCTTTTGGAATCCTTCTGCCTTCACAGTGGTGAAGAGGGTCCTGTCCCACTCTGGGTGACCCTCGATTCTCTCCCTGTGGAACCTCTCCCTATCCCCATTGGGTCTGTCTCCAAGGCCTCTTTTCTACCATGTGGACAGCTGATCCTGGGAAGCCTCCAGACTGTCCCATCTGTGGACTTCCAGAGATCTTCCTGCACCTCCCTGGAACATCCCACCATGGCGGTTCTTCAGAAGAGACCATACAAGAGGAGGCACATTAATTCCCAGGAGGACTCTGTCACGACTGACACTAATTTCGAGGAAGAGAAGGGATCCTCAAGATCTTCACAAGAAGATAACTCCTATGGAGTCATCTTAGAGATCCTCCAGCAAAGAGGTAGATGGTCTTCCCAAAGCCCCTCCTCTGAGTAAACAGTGTTGTTGGTGGCTTTTGAGTCCTGCCCATCTACATCCTGGGTGTCTTCTCCTGCAGACCCGCTCATTGAGTTGGTGTCATCTAAGGCATGGAAGGAACCGGACACAGTAGAGTCCATCCCAGGTGCACAGACAAAATCTTAAGTGTTCCCAAAGACAAACTTTTTTTGAATGAAGGGTATTCCAGTTGATGCCATGGTTGTTGTGGCAACCACCAAAAAAGATCTGGCCCAAGAGAGCTCCTCTGTCCATCCCTAGGGCTGTGGACAGATTTGGTAAAAGAGTTTGTCTTGGCCACTTTCTCCGTGAGAGTGCTAAACTATCTTTCCTATTTTACAAGACTACAGATGGACCTAGTCAAGGAATTCTCTACCTCTACCCTGGGGTCCATGTCTGCAGAGGATCAGAAGGTCTTCTCCTCCAGAATGGCCACATTCTAATCCCTGTCTAACATGTCCATGAGGCTGATATCCCATACAGCAGCAGGTACCTCATTGGCGGCCGTTCCAGCATTACCATAAGGCATCATGCCTGGATGCAGCTATGTGACTTTGCGGAACGTTGCAAAGCACTCTTTGTCAATATGCCTTTTGACAAATCAACTTTGTTTGGGCCAGCCATTTGAGACGCACTGTCCCACAGTGAGAAAGATGGGAAGACCCTATATGCCATTGGGATCCATTTTTCTACCCCACAAAGGTCCTTCTCCAGGAACCAGCATGGAAGTAAAAAGATGTGGTTCAAGAAATCTCAGGGTCCTCCTCATGATTGTTAGGGAGAATATTCCCCCAGTGGCTGAGGAGGGAAATAATCAGAATGGCAGACACCGCCCACATGGACAAGGAGGTCCACAAAATCAAGGATCTTGAGAATCCTCCTCAGACAGATCCTTCCAGTTCCCCTGAATGGTTGCCCGACTAGAGGCAGTTGAGGGCATTTCCCTTGCACCCTGAAGCCTGCAAAGTCATCACAAATGACTGATGGGTGCTAAGGATCTTATCATGGGGATACTCAATTCCCTTTTTACAGACACCAAGACAAAAGTCTTTCCTCCCCAGTGTTCCACCCAATCAAAGGGAGGATGCAGCCGTAGAAGTCACAAACTTTCTGCGAAAAGGAGTCATCCAGGAAAACCCCTGACAAGTTGGATTGGGTGTTTGCTCAAGGTTCTTTTTGGTGCCCAAAAAGCAGGGGACTTGCAGTCATTGCTTAGTGGTAGGTCATACAGACTATTGTTACCAAGGTCCTGGGTTTGAGACTGGCAGTGGGAATTTATGGGGTTGGGAGGGTGGCCTAATGGTTAAGGTGTTTGCCTTACAAGCACAAGGTGCAGGGTTTGAGTCTCACAAGGGATAATTGGCTAGGCTTAAAAAGGCTCACAAGAGCAGTTAGCTTGGTACTAATCTATGAATCTATGAATTGAGACCATTTCTGGACCTGACATCACTAAACAAATCAGTAAAGAACAAGAAGTTCAGGATGGTCACTGTTCAATCCATCTTACCTCTACTGAGAATGAGCGACTAGATGTAAACCTGAAGGACATGTCCTACCACATCAAGATGGATAGGCGATCCAGACAGTATCTTCATTTCAGGCTGGGAGCCAGTCATTTTTAGTTCAGATTACTCCTGTTTAGTCTCACCACAGCCCCCAGTGTGTTCACCAAATGTTTGGTAGTGGTTGCAGCTCATCTCAGCCTGCAGGGATTTCAGGTGTTTCCCTGTCTGGATGACTGGTTGTTGACCTCTCCAATCAGGCATCATCTGTTTCAGGCCAGGAATTATTTGTTGCAAATGGCTGCACATCTTGGCATAACTCCGAACTTAGAAAAATCCCAGCTGGGACCGGTGCAAGTGATACATTTCATAGGGGCATGTCTGGATACAGCAGTTTCTCAGGCTTGTCTCAGAGTGGATCGAGTGTTCTGCCTGCAAATTCTGACCATACCAGACCCCCCCAGCAAGTTTGATTCTCCGAGCTCTCAATTCTATAGTCTCCATAATTCCCCTTTTTCCCCCATCACACCTTCACATGAGAATCTTACAATGGACATTAGTGGTTCAGTGATCTCTACACAGAAATCCTTTAACCCTTTCCATCAAACTTTCCTAAGTATGTAAAGAATCTTTGTTATGGTGGCTTCATCCTGCATATGTTACTGAAGGATGACCATTCATTCTTCCTTCTCCAAACACCATGTTGACTGTGGATGCCTCCCAGATGCAGGGGGGGGGGGGGAGTTGGGTCAGACGGTTCAAGACACATGGACACTTCAGAAGACCAACATGCATATCAGTGTCCTAGAGATGAGAGAACTTCTTTTGGCATTGCAAGAGCTTACACAGCTTTCTTCCTCTAGAGACTATTGCAGTACAGACAGATATGTCAGTGGTCTGGTACATCAACAGACTGGGAGGAACCATGTTTTCCCCCGTGTCGAGAAGCTATGAGAGTATGGCAATGGGCAATCTCTACCAACTGCTTTCTATTGACATTCTGGGAGAGTCCAACATCCTAGCGGACAGGCTCAGCCGAGTCCTACTGATGCCTCATGAGTGGCCTCTGAACCAATCTATGGCAAACATGATCTTACAAAGATGGAGTCAACCAAGTTGTGACGTTTTTCCTTCCCTCTCAGCAACAAATGCAGCAGGTACTTTGCCTTGATCCCTCCTCCGGGACAGTCACCAAGGGTTCCTCTAGTCCATGCTTGGCCTCCCGGTCTACTCTATGCATTTCTCCCATTGCCCCTAATTCCAAAGTTCTTGCAGAAGGCATTCAGGTTGAAGAGGAAGGCAATCCTCATTGCTCCTTTTTGGCCTTGACAAGTCTGGTTCACCTATCTTTGGTCTCATCTGAGTTGCCCTCTAGTGACACTAGATTCAACTCTGGATCTTTTATGTCAACCCTTGAGACACTCTCACTGTGATCTTCAATTCCTGAAGCTAACTGCTTGGTTTCTCCATTTCTGATGATGGTCAGACATCCCAGGCTTTCATCCCCTGCCCAGAAGATCTTGATTTCTTCACATAAACCCTTCAGAAGGAAGACTTACAGGAGTAAGTGGAAAATGTTTTCCATATTGGCCCCAAATAAGCAAATAGATCATTTTACAGCCCCCATCCCAGTGCTGTTGGATTTTTTGGCTTCCTAATGAAGGGGTAGTTTTTTCACTCTCAAGGTTCAATTAGCTGTGATTTCCAATTTTCATTTGGGGGAAGACTCTTCACCATTAGTTAGCTTCACCATTAGTTAGCTTCATTGAGACTTTGTAAAGCTTTCCTTAGGGATACCTTTCTACTTCATCCTCCCATTAAAGATCCTACTCCCCCTTGGGATTTGACCATTATGTTGCAGGCCCTGGTTCATCCCCCTTTTGAACCAGCTGCCACAGTAGATTTAAAGTTTCTGTCATGGAAGACGTTTTTTTTTTCTGGTGGCCATTACTTCAGCAGGAAGAATTTCTGAGTTATATGCCCTTTCCTCCAAGTTTAATATTTCACAAAAATAAAGTAACCTTACACACCAACCTGTCTTTCTTGCCTAAAGTTGCTACAGAAGCCAGTGTCAACCACTCCATTAATTTCCTGTTTTCTTCCCTAACTTTCAGAATAAGGGAGAATACACTCTCCATTTACTTGATGTGATGTACATAGACAATTACGTTTTTACCTAGACAGAACTAAGACTTTCAGGACATTGGAACAATTATTTCTATCTTTTTCAGACACTAAAAGAGGTAAAGCAATTACTAAGACATCTTTGCCTAGATGGTTAAAAGACTGTATCTCCTTTGTTTATTCTTCTAAGAACATCCTTGTACCTGGTCAAATTAAAGCTCACTCTGCAAGGTCTGTGGCAACTTTTCAAGCTTTTTGGTCAAGGGTGCCTATTTTTGACAGGTGTGCAGCTGCTACATGGTCGAATCCTCATGCATTCATTGCACATTATAAACTGGACATCATTTCCAGGAATAGAAGTGCATTTGGCTCTGCTGTGCTCCAGAATATCCTTCCATGAGGGCTATCCTGGGTTTCTGTAGCTGGGGACTCTGTCCCACAGGTTAATGAACAAATGAAGATGACAACATCAGATAAAGAAGTTAGGTTATTACCATAATGTTCCATCTGTGTTGTTTATCTTCATTAACCTTCCCCACCTTCTTCCCCCAGTCCAAGACTTCGAGTTACCTGATGGATCTGTTCATGGAACCACGGTTCCTGTTTGAGCTTCTGTTGTTCTATCCTTTCCTTATGATAGGTATTTTTTTCCACAGACAGTGGATAAACAGTGGCAGCAAACTCGATCTGAGGTACTTTGGGGGAAAGAGACATTATGGGTAAGGAGGAAGAGTTTGAGCTTTGAATCTCAAGCTAGTGAAATGGTCGAGTCAGATGCAAGGGTCGCAACTGAGACGCACAGATTATTGAAGACTAAAGACAGACAAACACAGTTGAAACATTATGGTAAGAACATAACTTGTTTTTATCATGTAGTATTTTGTATGGTCTACTAATTATCCCTTTTTTAACAGCAGCTTCTGTTCTAGAATCTGTTAAAAACTCTACCAGTGCTGATCTTTCACTTATGATCCCCCAATTTCTTTCTCTTTGCCTATACTATAATATCAGTACTTGATAGGGATGGCAATTTCTAGCTTGCAATCCAAATAAATTCTTGTCCTCTTCCCATTCTATTACCTTTCCCTCTCTAATTATTTGCTCCCAATACCTTGGTTTCTTTTCCAGTTCATCTTCTCTCCAATAAATTCCAGCCCCCTTTTGCCTGTTGTCTGTATTCCTAATTGCAGTCATCCCTATTGGCAGAATCACCTTTCTCCATTCATGTGTTGGCTTAGTTCTTACAGTACTTTCTGCTGCTTTATGAATATAATATTCCGTATGGTTATTTTTTTTCACCTTAAGAATCTGCATCCAAAATCCCAGTCTTCTTGTTGAGCTCGCCCTCCTGTTTTGTCATCATCCCTTTCCACTTTGAATTATGGATTTCTGCTTGTGCCGTGTATAGGAGCCTTAATTTTATAGCTCTGAAATACCCCTTCAAGTTAAGTAATCCCAAACCACCTTGTTATGCTGAAAGAATCAGCTTATCCCGCTTGACTCTTGCCATCTTCCCCTCTCAGATAAAATCCTTCAGCTGTTTATTGATTGCTATCCATAACGTGTCCTCTGGTTGATAAAGATATGCCTTAATGGTATATAAAACTAAAGGGACTAAAAATATCTGAACTGCTTATATCTTACTATCCATTTCCATTAAACAGCGCTTCCAATTTTTCAATGTTTATATTATCTTTTCTTTAGTCTCTTCCCATATATCCTTAGCTGCCACAACATAATCTTTTTTAATCCATACTCCTAAGCAGTTCATTTTATCATTTTCCTATAAATGTGGATATTGCTGAAGCAAATCATGTGTGGGTACATAGTTTACAGCTGTCGCCTTAGTTTTAGTGTTCTTAATTGAGTATCCCAAAAAGACCTGAAACTGTATTAGAATGTTCCACAACACTGAAATGTCCTTTTCCGGTTTTATCAGGTATAAAATGTCATCTGCAAATAAAGTCAACTTTTCTTGACTACTATACCAATTATATCCTTGAATTTCGGAGTCCCTTATTTTCCAAAGGGCCTTTTCTTGTAGTAACTATGCAGTCTATCATTCCCTGTCTGTCTGAAGGAGACTGGATATGCTTTTTGGATCTCCAGGATGAGTACCGAGTCGAAGGAGGTCTTTTACATCCACATAAGAGGCTGCCATTCTCAGTTCCAGACATTGTACTCCATTTCACAACAGTCCTCAAGGTGTTCATAAATACATATTTGTGGTAGCAGTGGCTGTCATATTGCAAGGTTCCCAGGGCTTTCTTTCCCTGGATGACTGGCTTCTAGCAGCCCCAGTGATGGACAGTCTCATTGCTAACTGAGACGTGCCTCTCCATCTATTCCAGTTCTTGGGCATAGTTGTGAATCTTGTGAAATCCCACTTTCATAGCCCATACTCTGCATGCTGTGTCTTGCAAGGGCTTTCTTCCGCCAGACAATATTATCTGAATGTATTTAACAGCAGTGTAACTGATTCTGAATGATTCTGTCATGGTTGCTGCTTGTCTGTGAACTCTGTAACTCAGGGTGTCTACAGTGTTTGGACACACATACCAGGTTTAATATGGTGTGAAATCTTAGAGTTTGCTAGGATCAGCTTTCAGACCCATTGAATGATCTGATTAGAACATCTGTAAGTGCAAATAGCTTATTGCACTGGGGACTTGAAAGTCCAACCTTTCCTTAACATGGCCTTTCAAAACCCTTTTCCCCTAGCTACTGTCACCATGAATGCTTGTGCTGTAGGTTGGGTGGTATCATTTAGAGCAGACCTTCCAACGCACATGACTGTCCCAAGACAGCAATCTGCACATCAACATTCTAGAAATAAGAGTTCTCCTTTACAAAGTCTGGATATTATAGGACTTTCCTCACTTCAGTGCCTCAGTGCTGGAGGCCATGTTTGTACTATTTCTCCTAGTCTTGGGATATTCAAACCCTTCAAAAAGATTTCATAGCAGGATCAGGGTTCATCAGGTCTTCTGCAATCATCTCTTTCTAAGACTTGAAAATGAAAGTCTTTTTTCAGTAAAGTCAAGAAAGCTGTTGCAAAAATGAAGCATATATGGTCTGCCTTAACTCACCCATGGAAATCTTAGATGATAATGCGGAACAAACTCATTCACCTCCTTCCCCACCTGAAGACCAACAGTATAGTAAGCTCATCACATTTGTGCACTGAAATAACGGTTTGCCAGCTGAACCCATATCCTGCATGCAAGAAAGACTGGAAAATACATATAGATTCGCTATGCATTCTTGGATGGTACTTCCCTTGCTGGATGTCTTAAAAGATTCCATCAAGGTTGATTGGGAGAAGCCAGAGATAGTACTCCTGGTGCTTAGGAAAGTGGATTGTCTTTTATACCCTCAGGGAGTGTTCTGTTGGGCAAAAGCCCCTAAACCAGATGCTACAGTCTCTGAAGTGACCAAAGAAATGACTGCACACCTAAAAGCCCAGCTGCCTGCCCAGCTGCCTGCTCTTCTACGAGGGAGTTCCATGAGATGGCTAGGTGTGAAAAGCTTAAAGTCATATTTGCCATGTTCTCTTTGTGGACGCTGCATTTCCTTGATCACATGGTGTATTTCCAGAGGGATTTGGCTGATGAAACATACCAAGCATTGGAAAGGTTTCTAGATGGGTTTTTAAAAGAAACTTTAAAGACCCAGTCCTTAGCCTCTTCCAGTATGAGTAATCTTATAGTCCATAGACTGTAGCATCTGGTTTAGGGGCTTTTGCCCAACAGAACACTCCCTGAGGGTATAAAAGACAATCCACTTTCCTAAGCACCAGGAGTACTATCTCTGGCTTCTCCCAATCAACCTCTATAGAATAAAACCCTTTCTTACACCTCCAGCCAGGGTTACTATTGCTCGTACCCACCTCATCTCTACCTTGCTCTATGCCTCCCCTATCTATACCAAAATATGTAGAAGTAATCTGAGTAAACTTACATCCTCCTACAACAATATTGCCAGATTTGCAGCTGGGTCCTCCTATAGAACTCATCACTGTATCAATCTGAATCAGTTAGGATGGTTAGAGCTGCCAAATTTAATACTTTTCAATCAATTAATAGTAGCCCATAAGATCCTGTATTTACCTCAAAATACACCCATACTTACATCCCTAGTCATCCCCTATAATAACCTCAAGACCTTACGCTCAGCTAATAACCTACTTGTACAAATATCAAAATCCAACAACTTAGCTGGTTACACCTTGTTCTCCAATACAGTAGGTTAAGCCTGGAACATCCTCCCAAGCCAGCTAACCTCAATATCCTCTGTCAGCTTATTTAAAAGCAAGCTTAAACCCTACCTCAAATCACACTGGCTATGCCCTGTGTTAACCCAGACTAAGTACCTAACTATTAACTAGACTCCCACAATTCCTAGCCTCCCATGATCATGATCTTGTGTTGTCTCACTAATTTTTAGTGAGCTTAACCTTCCTTAGTATTTTTCTCATGTAAATAAGTATATACTGTGGAATGATCAAACACCTTCATACAGTATCACAACCTATGTGTTAAATAACACTAGAAATCCATCCTTGTTTGCTGTTCTTCTATACTCTATCTATTGATCTCTAGTGTTTTTCTTTCTTAGGTTTTAGTGAGACCTTAGTATCTCTTATCATAAATTACTAGGTGTATCTAATTTTGTAATATGTTATAAAGATTTGTACTACACCATTTCTAATACAAATGTATTAGTCTTATTCATCTATTCTTAGATAAATTTTTCCTTTTTCCTACTGAAATATAAAATATATAATCTTAGGCTTGTACTATAATTGTTAAAACTTATGTACCAAATTATACTGTTATTGTCTTTGTCTTGACCTTTTATGTTGTAATTTGTGGAGCTTTTCTCACGGGCCTCCACTGAAAATGGACATATATCCAGCTGGACTAGCCCGGTCAACAAATGTAAAATAAAATAAAATAAAATAAATAGAAGTAATCTCACTGTCAGTATGGGATCCAAATGGAGAGATGATACGTCAGCAAGTAAAGGAGTATTATTACTGAAACTGAATTCATCCTCAAGTTTTGGTGAGTACCTTTGCGAGATGGACCCTGTTTTTCACAAAATCTTATCAAGATGACACTGATATGTAGACTGTATTTATGTAGCATTTATTGTGGACAGAAGTAGGTTAAAAATTAAAAAAGAGAGCTGGATGCCCAATCCTGGTTGGTGCACTGGTGCCAGGACTGGAAAAGATGACAGTGCAGAATTCTCAAAACATGGAAGCATTCCTACAGTGGGGCCAGGCCCAGGGGAGGATGCCCCCCCCTGTTGTAGAAGAAGTAGTAGTCCACAAAAATCACAAAAACTGATAGTCCAAAGAAGATCCATAAAGACAATAAAGTGGTCTATTGAGGATACAAAATAAGTTATTATTTGTTAGTATTATGCAAAATGCCCAGAATTTCCAGACATAAGATATACAAAGCAACTAAGAGAGAAATTAGAGGAAAGAAAAATACTTCCACAGAAAAAAAATGTCAGAAGCTTCAAATGAAAATTTGTGTTAATTAATACAGCATATTTGTGAAAAACAGTATATAGATCAAGAAACTTTGAGCTGTTTGGAAAAAGAAGCATCTGAGGAAGTGCGAAAATATAAACAACAAAACCTAGACATATTTGAAAAGTGTAAAAAGGAAGTATGGATCTGGGAAAGAAAGAGAGATTTGATGTGGTGCAATATTTATGCAAAAGACAAAGCCAAATTAATCAATATAAAGGAGGCAGCCCCAAAGATATTCGAGGAGAAATACAGGCAAAGGCATCCGGATATGAAAAATTTCACAATAAAAAATAATATCACAAAGAGGGAATGCAGAAAAGAAGGTTAGTAAAGTAGAAGTTAAAAAGTAGAAGATGAAGTTATGATGTGCCTGCGAAGGTCTAACACAGGTTACAATACAGCATGATGGAGTGAGTCCCCAAAGTAAGGAGAAGCAGGGAGATCAGGAGACACCTGAAGAAAAAATGTGGACGTGGGAAAGAAAAAGAGATTTAATATGGTGTAATATTTATGCAAAGGAGAAAGCAAAACTAACCAATACAAAAATAGCAGCAGCAAAGATATTTGAAGAGATGTACAGGCAAAGGAATCCTGACATGGGAAAACATTACAATACAAAAAAATAAAAAGACAGAGGAAAAGTAGAAACAGAGATTAGTAATGGAGAAGATAAAGAAATAGAAATTGAGGTTATGGAATACCTGCGAAGTGAAGGATTCAGTGTAGAAAATCAAACTCGGAAAGCACCACAAAAGGATAGAGCAATGAATATTCAAATTAAGGGGAAACCAGTGGAATGGGAAGCAATTGGTCAGGTGCCATGTGAAGGTATTTTGGAGTTTTTCACAGGAAACCAATATAAACGTTCACTTGAATTTCACAGCAAGGGAAGGAACAGGAAACTGGAAAATCTGATGCCGTCAATGTTGAGGAGTGATAGGCCAGTGAGCTCCCATATGACAGAACAGCAGATGGCACAGAATGAAATTGAAAAGAATGTGTCACAGGAAGATGCTATAGAACTTTCTATAGAATGCCTGCAGGAACTGGACAACAAGGGATGTGCCCTCAGTTTGGAAGAAAATGAGCTAAGAGAAGAGTTGCTTGATTTAATAGATATAGATAGATATATTAAGATCAATGAAAGAAATAGACTGCAGAGGGTCAATAAAACACAAAATGTCCGAAGTCGGATAAAACAAATCAACACAGTAATTAGGACTGTCCATAGAGATCCATGCAATATAACTGAAGTAAACAGGAAATATTACTGTGCAGCTAAATTAATAACTGATAAAATTATATCACAAGAACACAGGGTAGTAAAGGAAAGGAAGATGAGAAATCGAATACTAGCATGGAAGTATTGAATAGAGAAAACTATAAAGCAGTTAAGACAAGAAGTGTCATTGCTAGAAGAATATAGAACAAGGAACACATCAACAAAAATACTAAGAAAGATAGATGTGATAAATAAATAATATCAGAACAGACCAGGATCTATCAGGCACTATTGCAAATAAACTAAAAATTTCAGCATAGGCGAAAAAACTTAGAAGATACACAGATAAATATAAAGGAAAAGTACAAAATAAGCAATTTATTGCTGACCCAAAAAAAAGTTTTATAGAGAATTGGGGAAACAAGGTAACAGGAATTGTAAGACCTCTAAACAAAAAGAAGAAATAGATACATTTTGGAGAAGTAGCTATGAAGATCCTGTGAAACATACCAAAGATGCTAAATGGATAGAAGAAGTAAAAGAAAGAATAAGAAGTTTAAAGGTACAGGATGTGAAATGGGATGAAGTAACAGCCAGAGAGACTGAAACAAAGTTAAGACAATCTCTAATTGGAAAACCCCAGGCCCAGATGCAGTACCTAACTCTTGGTTAAAAGTATTAACATCTTTGCACAAAGATTTAGCCATGAGTAAGAACTATTTCTATGCACACCCAACCTGGCTAGCAACAAGAAAACAATGCTCCTACTTATGAGTGAACCTGCAAGCTACCCTAAAAATTATAGATCAATAACTTGCCTTCCGACGACATATAATCTATAAACGGGAATTGCTGCTGACAGAGTTTATAGTAATTTAGAAGAAAACTCAATTATGGCAGTAGAACAAAAGGCAATAAAAGAAAGTCGTATGGAACAAAGGATCATTTGTTGTTAAATAAAGTTGTACTGGAGAACTGTAAAAAGGGGAAGAATCTAAGTATGGCATGGATTGACTACAAAAAAGCATTTGGTAGTTTTCCACATTCATGGATAAAAGAGTGCTTAAAAATGTATAAGATACACCTTACACTGATCAACTACATTACACTGACAATGAAACAGTGGCAGACTACTTTGCAATTAAGCCGTGATAATGGGCAAATTATTATCCCAGGGATAAAATTTCAAAGAGGTATATTCCAGGGTGAGACTCTGTCACTGCTGTTATTCTGCCTTGCCCTTAACCCATTAAGCTGTCTACTTAACAGCTTAGGCCATGACTATAATTTGCCTCCTAGAAAACAACGCAGCATAAAGACTTCTCATCTTCTCTTTAAGACTTTGTCAATAATTTAAAACTGCATAGCTCATTAGATGAGGAACTGAAAGCACAACTGCAGGTTCTCAAAACTTTTTCAGATGATATAAGAATGTCATTTGGGCTTGATAAATGTGCAAAAGCAACCTTTAAAGCAGGAAAACTGCAGCACCAGAAAAGTATCAGTTTGGGACAAGAATGTGATATAAAAGAACTTGAGCAAGAGGGAGTGTATAAATATTTGGGAAATGGTGAAGGATCAACAATAAAACATGAACAAATGCGAGTAATACTCAGTAAGGAATTCTTTAGAAGACTTAAATTAATCCTGAAAACAATGTTGACATCTAGGAACAAAATCCAAGCTATAAACCAATTTGCTCTTCCTGTCCTAACTTACAGTTTTGGAGTGATTGACTGTCCCCAAAATGTGTTGGATAGATTAGATAGGAAAACAAGAAGGATGCTTCATGGTGACCAAATAATTTATAAAAATCGAATTATACCAAGAATATATATTCCCCGTTCCAAAGGAGGGATGGGCCTCCTTGAAATTGATTACATGTATAGATCTGCAGTCGTGGGACTCCACACATATCTGCTGAACTCACAAGACCCGAATGTAGTAAAAGTTTTGAAACAGGAGGAGAATAGGTCTAAGATGACTTCTCTGCTTAATCTAGCAGAAGCATATTGGAATCAAGCTGGAATGGAAATCAAACCAGACGTATATAAAAATCAGGCAGCAACTGAATGTGAAAAAAACAAAAGAAATAATATAAGGTGAAGGACCAGATGAGAAGTTAAGAAATGTGGAAAATCCATAAATATAGTTACAAGTATAGAAAACTTCTGGAAGAACCTCATATTGATCAGGAATGAACACAGGAATGGTTAAGGAGAGGTAAATTCAAACCAAGAGATGAAAGGTTAATATTGGCAGCACAAGGTAGTGGGCTACATACGTCCATTGAACATATGGTAGAAACAAACAAATGTAGGTTTTGTAAGACCGAACTGGAAACCGTCACACCTCGTTGCTGGTTGTGACATACTAATGGCAGAAGGACAGTATACTGAAAGGCATAATAATGTGGCAAGACTGTTGCACTCGGGATTGTGCAAACATGGTATTGAAGTGGCTGAAAAACAATGGAAACGAGCCACAAAGCATCATAGAAAATGAAGTTTATATCACATGGGATCACCCATTACCAATAGTTCAAAAGATAGATGCTAGAAAACTAGATATAGTGGTCCTTGGAAAGAAGACAAAAGTGGCATTGATCATTGAAATTGCCACACGAAGTGACTACAGTTTATTGAGTACAGAGAGAGACACAAAGTCATAAAATGTCAGGTTCTGCAGGCAGAAATGAGAGCAATGTGGAAGAAAGATACCCAGACAGTTCCAATAGGATTAGGAGCTACAATCGTATATAGATATGTTACCAATCCATGTAACCCAATACGAGTTGCAAAAGGAGTCATTACTGGGGACATTGTGGATGCTGTGAAGAGCATTTTTGGCTGACATCAAAGATTGAAACAGTACTAATTTCATGAACTTTATTCATACTTTGACTTAGGAATAGGGTTCATTCCCGTCATGGTATTAGAAATCCAAAAGATTTGGAGAAATTAAAGAGTGAATTAATATGACTGGAAAAGAACTATAGGCTCACTATGCATACCTGGATGGTGCCTCCCTTGGTGGATATCTTGAAAGATTCCATCAAGGTTGCTTGGGAGAACCCAGATCAATATGTATGGCATGGATAGACTGCATAAAAGCATTTGACATTATTCCACATTCTTGGATAAAAGAATGCTTAAAAAATAATAAAATATCCCAAAGGCAGTCAACAAATGTAGAAACAGTTTGAAAAATGACTGTTGACTGTATTCTGGACCAGTTGTTATTGCTTTATGTATTAAAGTGGTGCTTGCACCTTTTGGGTACTTGAATACAGGCTACAGTCGTTTTTCAAGCTGTTTCTACATTCGTTGACTGCCTTTGGGATTTTTTATTAGTTTTGTGAGTTAAAAGATGTATAAGGTATTTATTTATTTAACATTTGTTTACTGGTAAAGTCCGACATGGACCGAAGCCAATTTTCAGCAGAGGCCCATGGAGAAAAGCTCCAGGTGCATGTCTTTGTAACATGGAAGGAAACCCACACAAATGCAGGAGAACATGCAGACTCAGCACATAAGGCACCCCAGCTGAGAATTGAACTGGAGAACCTCTTGCTCTGAGGCAACAATCCAACCACTGCACCTTACACTGATCGATTACACTACAGCGACCATGAAACAGTGGCAAACCACTTTGCATTTAAGCCATGATAAAGGACAAATGATTATTCCATGGATAAAAATTCAAAGGGGCATATTCCAGGATGACTCTTTGTCACCACTGCTCTTTTGTCTTGCCTTTAACCCATTAAACTGTCTACTTAACAGATTAGGTCGGGTTTATATCAGTCTGTCGAAATGGCTGAATATCGAATACCATATGTTCGAACTGTAACGTTCGAACACTGGTAATCGCAATGCCATGGGGGGCCGTTTCTGTGGTTTTGCAAGTATCAGGACTGTGGTGGGAAGTTACGGGTTGGGTTCAGGTAAGTGTGCGATTGTGTGGATGTTAGGGAGTGGGTTAGGTGAGTTAGGGTTAGGGCGCAGGTGAGGTTAGATGTAGGATTTTGAGTGTGTGTGTGTGTGTGTGTGTGTGTGTGTGTGTGTGTGTGGATTGATGTTGTTTTGGTGTGTTTTTGTTTCGTGTGTGTTTCTTGGAACAGCAGTTTTTTGTCCTTGGGAAAAAATTGCTGTTCTAAGACTTCGATGTTTGTACAGTTCGTGGTTTGGTGTTCAAACTTCAGACATTTCAATGAACTGATATAGACCCGATTAGGTCATGGGTACAATTTAGCTCCCAGAAAACAATAAAGTTTAAAGACTTCTCATCTTCTTCTTGTGGATGACTTAAATCTGTATAGTTCATCAGATGAGGAACTGAAAACTCAACTGCAAGTGGTCAAAACTTTTTCAGATGATATAAGAATGTCATTTGGTTGATAAATGTACAAAAGCAACCTTTAAAGCAGGAAAGCTGCTGCACCAAGAGAACATCAGTGTGGGACAGGAATGTGATATAAAATAACTTGAGCAAGAGGGAGTGTATAAATATTTGGGAATTAATGAAGGATCAATAATAAATCATGAACAAATGTGAATAAAACTTAGAAACATTTTAGAAGACTAATTAATACTGAAAACAGCGCCAACATCTAGGAACAAAGTCCAAGCTATAAACCAATTTTCTCTTCCTGTCCTAACTTACAGTTTTGGAGTGATTGACTGACCCCAAAAGGTGTTGGATCAGTTGGACAAGGGAACAAGAAGGATGCTTCATGCTTATCGAATGATTTATAAAAATCAATGTATACCAAGACTATATATTCCCCATTCTGAAGGATGTATTGGCCTCCTCGAAACTGATTACATGTATAGATCTGCAATCGTAGGACTGCATACACGTCTGCTGACCTCACAAGACCCAAACATAGTGAATGTGCTAAAACATGAGGGGAATAAGTCAAAGATGACTTCCCACTTAGTTTAGCAGAACCGCATCCGCATCAAATGGGAATGGAAATCAAACCAAAAGTAGATAAAGATCAGGCAACAAGTGAATGTGTCAAAAAAAAAAAAGAAGGTGAAGGATCAGATGAGAAGGCAAGAAATGTGGAAAATGCATAAATATGGTTGCAAGTATAGAAAACTCTTGGAACAACCTTATATTGATCAGGCTAGAACACAGGAATGGTTAAGGAGTGGTGAATTTAACAAAAAGACAAAAGTTTATTGACGACCCAAGATAGTGGACTATGCACATGTTGGTTTACAAAGTCCATTGAACATATGGGAGAAACAGACAAATGTACATTTTGTAAAACAGAATTGGAAACAGTTGCACATCTTGTTGAGGGTTGTGATATACTAATGGTAGAAGAACTGTATACTGAAAGGCATAATAATGTGGCAAGACTATTGCATTGGGGATTGTGCAAACATTGTAATACTGAAGTAGCTGAAAACATTAGAAAGATGAGGCACAAAGCATCATAGAAAATAATGAAGTTTGTATCACATGTGATCAGTGAGCATATCTAAACAATCCTACCTTGGTTTGTGATTTACTGTGGAGTTAACTGGTAAGAGAAGTTTTATTTGAATTTATATTTTATTTTTTATCAATGTATTTTCACTGTTTGTAGGTAGAAAGGGATAACTTGTTAATAAGATTTACTTTGATTCATATTTTGTTGTTTTACCTCTAATTTCACTGTTGGTTGTTAGAAAGGGATGGGTTTTAGACAGGCAAGCTCTAACGACCCCAAGGGGCCAAGACAACTATAAATTCACACAGACTGCAGAACGAAAAATCCTGAGCATATTTAAACAATCCTACCTTGGTTTGTGATTTATTGATCTTTACTGTTAAAAAGAAGTGTGACTGCGAGCAATAGTGAGCAGAAGCTACTGCACGTGACGTAAAACAATTACAACTTTTGTCTGGCTTGCAGAACTTGTATGGTCAAAACAACTTTACTGTACTTTAGTATTTAGTTGCATACTGCTCTTGTGATTTTTTTGTCATAAGTTGATTTAAGTTCTGTTTGAATTCTGTGGTTACTGATTTTGATAATTCTTTTATTTTACAATATTTTATTCGTTTGAAGTTGAATATGGATTCCTTAAATGAGTATGCAGTTAACGATTTGCTAATGCACAAATATCTTGTACAGTGTAGTAAATGCTATGCATATTTAAAGGTAACAGCTGATAACACTGATGATCTGTGTTCCTCATTTCAAAAGTTGGATGATTTGCTTACCATTGTTAGAAGTAAATCTAGACTTGATGATAACGACTGCACTTGTGCAGTTGGCATGGCTTGGAGAACTGTTGTTTCATATATTAATGACTGGGCTGGTGAAATAAATAATGTTAGGCAAAGAACAAATAGAACACATTTAGGAAATGATGCATCTATTGTCTGCAAAGATTATTCAACCCCTATGAAACAAGATGATGCCCCTGACAACTTTGGAATTCTGGATGCAGGTATTCCGCAATCTGAGGATCCAGTTTGTTTAGAAGGAAACCAAAAAAAAGAAAGGAAGAAGTTCACAACAAATAACAAGGTAGAAAAAGAGACTGATTAATGACTATAAATGAAAGAGAATACATACTAAAAATGACACTGCTTTGTTATGTAACACACAGGTTACAGGGAATTATAATATTTTTGCTATCACAAAACCTTCAGTCTACAGAAAAAGGCCTAGTTTTTCCAAAGGAGAAGGTAGGAAAAAAAAAGAGGCAAGGGGCAGGTGAAAATGAAGAAATCAAAACTGAATGTGGAAGGATTAAAGAACATTACTGTAAGAAAAAAGAAGAGAAAGACAGATGCTGACTACATGGCTCAAGCTGTGGATTTACAATGCCAGCTGGATGTGAATTTAGTAAACAATGAAAACAGAGGGATTAATAAGACTAACGGCAATGAAGATCTAGCCTTTGTAAAAATTGATAGAGCAGATATTACTGTATTAGAAACTGAAGATTCTTCTGAGCTGGCCAGCAAAGATATTCTTGTAACTGGAGATTCAATTATTGGAGGAACTGATACTTATATTTGCAGCAAAGATAATTAACATGGAATAGTGTTATGCTTGCCAGGAGCAAAAATAGAAGATGTAATACAAGCCTTGTAACACCTTAATGTAAGGAAGTACAGATCAATTTTTATTTATGTCGGTACAAATTATGTCATCCACAAGGATTCTCTGACTGTTAGTAGGGAACTGACAGCTCTCTTAGATAGTGTAGCTTGTATTTTTCATAAATCACCTATAGAAAGGATAGTCAGGTCAGTGTAAATGAAAATTTTTGGGGGGTAAATACCTAAATGGAAAAAATGTCCTGTTTTAAAAATGGAAATGTGTAGAGCATCCAAGCCTAGTTTTGGGCACACATGTTCAAGCAGGATGGTGTGCATTTATCAGGATCAAAGAAGAGGATTTTTGCAGCACATGTTTTGCAGTATTTGACAAACACTAGGCAGGATTTTTGCCAGGACGAAAATGTTAACAGTTCACAGATAGCAACATTTGATGCATCTCTGATGGTTGTTAATGCTAGGAGCATTAATAATACTTTATTGGATAATTTGCTACATTCCCACAAGACTGACATTATTGGTTGTGAAATATGGTTAAAGAACAATGACTGGAAACCAGTTCTGTCAGGATATACATATTTTTACTGTAACAGGCATTCTAACAAAAAATCAGGTGGAGGTGTTATGATAGGGATTAACCTGTGATTATTACATGCTCATTAATAACACCAATGCTTTTGACTGTATAACTGTGACAATAAGGACAACCCTGGAATATAAAACAATTGTTGGAGTGTATAGACCACCAAGGTCAAGTGCAGATGACCTAGTGGAATTCATGCATTTCTTGCATGAAACACAGCAGTGAACAATAATATTAGCTGGGGACTTAAATTTACCAGAAACAGACTAGAATAATTTTGATTCAACAACATTAGTAAGGAAATTAATCATAATGTATATTCAGGGACAACAAATACTTCAGATTGTAAAAAAAACAAAAACTACCAGGGGATGGAACATACTGACATTATGTTCCTAAAAAAGTACTGTTACTTCAAGTCAATTTTTACCACCATTGATGTGCAGTGATCATGGGGTTATAAAGGTTAATTTGTTGCTAGATAATTCTGCAAAACTGAAATCTAAACCAGTGCACAGAAGGTTAATTACAGATTATATGAAAGCAAAATAGTCACTATGTAAAACTAACTGGAGTGAGGTGTACATTGGAAAACTGCAGGTGGAATGTGGAAAGTTTTGAAAGATAAATTGTTTCAGTACAAAAAAATCAAAAAAATGTTTAACATCAGGATCTAGGCATCAACATCAGGGAATATATTTCCATAAGAACAAGATGTCCGATTCAAGGTGAGAGACAAAATTATAAGAAATGGAGAGAGGTTGAACTACAGCTTTGAAAACTGAAATAAACAAGCTAGACAAACAGATTAAGCATAGTGTGAGACAAGAGCAAGAAAAATTTGAAGAAAATATATATAAAAATATTGAGCATAATAGGAAACCTTTTTATAGATACACAAGATGTAGAAGGAGTAAAGACATACAAATTGATAAACTGTGCAGATTCTAAAATTCATTCTCAGGCACAACAGTTTATAGATATATTTGCAAAATCTTATGCAAATCAGTTTGGCTCCACAGAATGGGTGATAAGTTCTCCTAGTGACATCCAGGTAACCCCAGGTACTAGAATCAAATTAGATAATATTGAAAAAGGACTGCACAAACTGGATCCAAACAAAGCTCAGGGAGGAGATGGAATTAGAAACAATGACCTGAACCCTCTTCAGTAAGAACTTATGGTACCATTATATCTATTATTCACTAGATCATATAAATATGGTGAGATCCCTCAAGGTTGGAGTCATGCACTTATTAAACCTGTCTTAAAGGGAAAGGTGACCAAGACAAACCCAGAGTCATATAGACCCTTAAGTCTACTTTCATGCTGTGGAAAAATAATGGAGAAGGTAATATTGGATAAGTTATTATCACAATTGGGTAGGTTGGGACTTAAAACCTATATCAATATGCATATGTTGAAAATAGATCTATTACACCTGTAACATGATGTTCTATAACAATATATTAACAGCTATGAATGAAAAATTGTGCTATGATGTAATTTATATAGATTTAACTTCAGGATTTGACAGGATTGTACCTAAAGTACTGATCAATAAATTAGTACAGCTAGGTACTGATGTACTCTTGATAAGATGGATAGCTGCATGGCTTAAAATAGGACATGACAAGTATTATACATCAACTGGACAGGTTAAATACTTGGTTACAGTCAGGATGTCCCACAGGGCTCTGTCCTAGGCCCTTACTTGCTTAAACTGTATCTTTCAGACTTAACTTTTTCATCTGAGGTAGATGACCTGAAATTGGGTAAACTGATTACATGTGTTACAGAGAAGGCATGTCTGCAAAATAACTTGACTAAATTGACCATTTGGGCACAGTAGAATAATATGCTGATAAATAAGCATATGAGATTTGGGAGACACAAATTGAAAGGTGAATATTTAATAGAGCACACACAGTGATTGAAACTGTAGACTCTTTGAAGGACCTAGATATATGGATAGATTCAGCTGTGTTTTTCTAATCATGTCAACCAATTGGTTAATGATAGTTATAGAACTATAGGTTGTATAAAAAGATTTATAAAGTCTAGGGAATCAAAAATGATGAAGTCATAGTTTATTTGTTACATAGACGCAAACATGAGTATGGAATAACAATATGGAAACCTTATAAGAAAACAAGCATGAGTAAACTGGAAAAAGTACAGCGGAAATATACCAAGGGCATCCATGGCTGTGAAAATTTAATAAGACTAAAATATCTGAACTTGTACAGTGTCTCTTACAGATTTCTAAGAGGAAATCTTACTCAGGCATATAGAGCATTTAGAGACAGCTACCCCTGGGAATGTTTGGGGTTATCAAAGTACTAGAGAATCATCAGACAGCCTATGTTGAAAATTCTATAGGAATGAGAAGTGTACTAATTAGTTCTCTGACAAAGTAGCTGATGCATGGAACAGACTACCAAATTACATTAAAGCAAGTACTAGTTTAGATATTTTTAAGAACAGCCTGGACACTTTTATTATGGGAACAAGTGTTTTGGTATTATGGTAAGCTAGAAGGGCATTAATGTCCATGCTTGAAATATTTGTATGTATGCATCACCCATTAGCAACAGTTCAAAAATAGATGTGAGAAAACCAGATATAGTTGTCCATTAAAGTAAGACAAAAGTAGCATTGATTGTTAAAATTGCTATACCCAGAGACTACAATGTCTTATGTAGATAGAGACACAAAGTCATTCAATACCAGGATTCCAATAGTAGTAGTAGGAGCAACGGGTCTTATAAAAAAATTTACATTCGTACTTAAGTATGTTACATGTAACTCCGTAGGAATTGCAGAAGGAGTCATTACTGGGCATATTGTGGGTGCTGTGAAGAGTACTTCTGGCTAACATCAAAGAGTGAAACAGTACTAATTTCACAAACTTTAATCATATTTTGACTTAGAAATGCAGTCCATTCCTGTCATGGAAATATTAGAAACCCAAAGACGTTGAGAAATTAAAAAAGGAAGAATTAATATTCACAGGAAATAGCAAATAAGATGGTCTCATTTCAGAAGAAGATGATCTAAGAAAAGATCTGCTTGACAATATAGATTGATAGCCATATTAAGGTAGATGAAAGAAATAGATTATAGAAAGTAAACGGTTCCCAAAATGTTAGAAGACCGGTAAAAGAGATGAATGCAATTATCAGGACTGTTAAAATAAATTCATGTGATATAACAAAAAAAATGGGATATATTACTTTGTAGCTAAACTAATAGATAAAGTGTTACCACAAAGAAGGAGAATAACAAAGGAAAAGGAGAGAACAAGTAGAATGCCACCATGGAATCACAAAATAGAGAAAACTCTAAAGCAATTAAGATAAGTTAGAAGAAAATAGAAAAAGGAACAGCTCATCAAAAATCCTTAGAAGGACAGGTGTGGTAGAAGTAGCACACAGTATCAAAACAGACCAGGATTTATCATGCATGATTTCTAACAATAAATTAAAATAAGCATCAGAAGCACAAAAGCTTAGAAGGCATGCAGATAAATATAAAGAAAAAGTGCAAAATAAGCAATTCGTTAATGAGCCAAAAAAGTTTTATAGAGAATTGGGAAATGAAGCAAAAAAAAAGAGATGTTGAAGGGATAGAAGAATTAAAAGAGGTAAGGAGCTATATTGTAGAGGACATGGAATGGAATGAGTAACAGCCAGAGACATTAAGACAGAATTAAGAACAGTTTCTAAATGGGAAACCCCAGGCCCATATGCAGTACCTAAGTTCTGGTTAAAAGTATTAACATCTTTTCACACAGATTTAGCCCTAAGTAAGAATTACTTATATGTGCTTCCTGAACAGACACCAACATGGATAACAACATGAAAAGTGATACTACTCCTTATGAGTAAACCTACAAGGCATCCTAAGAACTGTAGACCACTAACTTGCCTTCTGAAAATATACAAATTATACACTGAAAATGATGCAGAACGAGTTTGTAGTCATTTAGAAAAAAAAATCAGTTATGGTAGTAGAACAGAATGGTAAAAAAGGAAAGTGATATGGAACAAAGGATCATTTGTTGCTAAATAAAGCTATAATAGATAATTGTAGTAAGGGGAGAAATGATTTGTTGCTAAATAAATTCATAATAGATAATTGTAATAAGAAGAGAACTCTACGTATAGCATGAGTAGACCTGAATGCCTTTAACAGCATCACACATTCATAGAATGCTTACAGATGTATAAGATACACTAACCAGTTACATTGCAGTGATCTTGAAACAGCTGCAAACCACTTTGCAGTTGAGCCATGACAAAGAACAGATTATCCTGAGGACAAAAATTCAAATGGGGATATTCCAGGGTGATTTTTTTTTCAGTGCTGCTGTTTTGTCTTGCCTTTAACCCATTAAGCCGTTTACTTAACAGATTAGGTTATGGTTACAATTTGGCACCCAAAAGCCAACCTTATTTAAAGATTTCTCATCTAGTTGGTGTGGATAACTAAATATTGTATAGTTCATCAGATGAGAAGTAAAAGTGTAACTGTAAATGGTTAAAACTATCTCAGATGCTATAAGAATGACATTTGGTGTTAAATTTGCAGAAGCAACATTTAAAAATTAAAGCTGTAGCACCAATAAAATATCAACCTGAGACAAGATTGTGGTACAAAGGAACTTGAGCAGGAGTGTATACATTTTTAGTAATAGATAAGGACTGACAATAAAACATGAATAAATGAAATTAAAGATCAGTAAGGAATAATTTAGAAGGCTAAACCTAATATTGAAACCTGCCTTGAAATCAAGGAATAACGTTCAAACTATAAACCCATTTGCTCTTCCTGCTCTGGCTTACAGTTTTGTGGTGATTGACTGGCAGTAATAAGTATTGGATCAATTGGACACAAAAACTAGGCAAACGCTTCAATATTGTATCAGATGGAAACAAAAACAAGGCAGAAAAAAACAGTGTATACTAAGATATTCCTCACTCTAAAGGAGGTATGGGCCTCCTCAAAACTGATTTCATGTATATCTCTGCAGCTGTGGGACTGCATACATATCTGCTGACCTCATCAGATCCAAACCTAGTGACAGATAACTTGTGGAAAATAAAGCTACAATGACATCTTTGCTTAGTTTAGCAGAAGCATTTCTTCATTAAGCAGGAATGGAAATTAAACCAGAAGTAGACACAAATCAGACAGCAGAGTAATGTACCAAATAAAAGTAAAGAAAGAATAGAAGGAAAATGATCATTTGAGAAGAAAAGGAAAACCCACAAACACAGTGGAAAGTATAGAAATCTCCTGAAACAACCTTGTGTTGACCAAAGATTTAACACAGGAATAGATTTTGAGAGATAAATTGAAACTAAAAGATGAAAGGCTAGTCGTGGTGGCCCTGGACAGTGGATTATGCACACTGTTTTACAAAGCCAAATGGAAATATGGGAGAAACAGATAAATGCAGGTTCTGTAAAACAGAACTGAAAACAATCATGCATCTGTTTCTGTAAAATGAGTCCTACCAGAACACCCTGCAACAAAGAGGTTAGCCAAAGGAACCATACAGGCCTTCAGGCAGATAGAAATTATCAAATTTTAGTTGGGATATTTTGCAGGCACCTTAATGTTTATGAGCATCAGGCTTGGTTTTAAGATCTGTGTTTTAAACTATAGCCATACAATCAACTTATACTGTATTGAGGAGGTCCGTAAAAAGGCTGAAACATGCATGTTTACAGCTAGTGGGTTTGACTGTATTGGTCTAAATGTACCTATAAAGACTTTAAAACTAAAAAAAATCATGGGTGTTCAGAAGCCATGCAGCTGAAAAACTGTATGTTCTTAAGTGGTCATTTGCATATATCCCATGGGCCTTTGATATAGGAGGATTAAAGTATTACACGGTGAAAACTCTCGCTTACCTAGGTTTTTCTTGCAGTTTTTCTTGATTTTCTTACTGCTAATAAGCACAGCTATCCATTGACATTTTTCCTACATGATTTCCTGTTCCAGTCGTGGGGTCTGATTCCAGCAGGCTATACTTGCATACTTTATAGCTCTGAGTAAGTCACTGTATCAAATACTACTCTGAGATGGTTTCTGAAGATTAGCTTGTCTAAGTAATTGCATCTGCCAGCAGTGGACATTGTAAGACCTTTTTCTACAATCAGTAGCATTTATGTATTTAAATGTTTTGTTGACTGGGTTAGTCCACCTAACTGGGGGACCTGTTTTCAGGGAAGACCTGAGATACCAAATCTTCTTACTCTTTCTTTGCTTAGTGTCATGAGATCTCTTACATCAACATAAGCTAACACAGACTCATGCAGATGGGACCTTATTTTAACATCCCATCAGAAAGATTGCACCTAATGATAGCAGAACCTCCCTAATGCTGCACTGCAGTGTCAGTACTGAAAAATGAACTAAATGGAAGTATAACCGACGCCTGATCTTCTAGTATTGAATATGCACGATCCTTGTTGAGTAACCGACACTGACAACTTAGTGCAGTCACATTATTTATGTAAAAATAAAGGATGTGGTTGTGCCTGCCTGGCATACTTAGGTAAAAGACACATGTAAAAACATCTTCTTCAGTAAACCTGTAGCTCTTTCATATTGCTTACAAACCTTGACAGCATGTAGATTTAAAGTAGAAACCAGTAAGCAACTACCAAAGTTTATAACTAGTCTATACAGACATATCCGGTTCTGTCACTGAGCCTCCTTTCATCTTTCATAGTCAGACATATTTTAACTTGCAATCTGTTTCCCTTTCTACTTTTTTCTGGTCTGTAGGCTTCATTACTTTAATACTTCTTCATGTGATGTCTGCTTCAATACTTTTAACTTTTAGCTCTGTCCTGTGAACTGTCTTGACACATTCCATGCCCTCTTAGAGAAAGAAGCAACAAAACCATGTGCATTTCTTCATATGGGATCATGTCACTGACCTATACAGGGTGAACTTAACATAGAAGGTCCTGTGTGCATGCACAACTTCTTTGCCATTATGTACTACTTTCATAATTGTAAATTATCACAGATTACCATATGTGTAACCTAGATCTCTTTCTGTACTTGTTACTGTTATACAATTTCCCTAAAACTCCACCCCACACCTCCAGATATGTGCACCATCCTTGGGGCTTTTCTTTCCTGTGTCATTTTCTTCATACTTTTGGCAATGTTTTTAAGAATGTAGTCTAAGAAAAGATTTATTGTGCCACATGCCCACAACAGTGCCATACTATAATGTACTGTATAGGTCAGGCCTTTTGAAGTTCTTTGCATAGGCCAAGTTATACAAACGTTTTAATTGGCTACATATAGTGCATGAAAAAAAAAACTAAATCTGCCTTACACTCTATGTTATAATATCACTCTGAAAAGTTACCAAAGTAAGACTGACCATGTTAAAAGAATTGGAAGGGTCAAGACTGATCATTCTGCTGAAAGAACTGGAAAAACCATTACCTTCTCTTGATTAGTTGTGTGTTGGATATTAGGCATCTGACACTTAGTGCATACCATGAAATTCAAGTGTGCATGTCCAGCAGCATGCTGAAATAAACACACTCATGTTCATTGTATACTACACACACACACACGCACACATCAAACTAACACACACACACATCAAACTAATCTGAAACTAGATGCCAATATGCCACATTTACTTTAAGAACCGGACACACACCTACAAACAGTGGTTGAACATTCAAAATGTTCTGTAAGTAAGCCTTCAGTTTAAGCAGTCCAAGTTTTTTTGTGACAACAGTTTCAGTAGAGTAAATTGTTGTATAAATTCTGTAAATAGCTGAACCAGAGGAAGACTAAATTTAATGTCACTAAATGTAAACTCATGTATTTAGGATGAATATTATAGTGGTCAGTAATACAAAAGACCTTGGAATAGCTGTTAATAATGAATGGAGTTTTCAAAATAATGCCTTACAGGCCAGAAATAATGTTATGCAGATATCAAGTTTGGTATTAAGAACCATGGTGATAAGAAGTGCAGTAATATTATATTAAGTATTTAATTTAGTCATTACTGGAGCACAATGTGCCAATTCCTGTGTAGCCATCTTAGGAGGTAAAATTGCTTGAAGTGGTTCAGAAAAGATTCCCTAAGCTTATTACTTGCCTTAGGGAATACTGATTCTCAGACAGACCAATCAAGCTGAATTTGTATAATTTAGTGTGTAGGTTTATCAGAGGCTAATTTGTTATGATGTATCTCACTTATATTGATTTTATGTTGGACTCAAGGTTCAGAATACATGTAGCAATACAAGGCAGTCCATATTTAATAACACCATAAGTAAACAACTCATGCAAGATAAACATACTTGCAAGTTAGACTGTTGCTAGACTCTGTTGTCTTTATCTAAGTGTTAAGCAGTTTATTAATATGTCTGAAATTAAGAGCAGGTTAGACATGTGGGCATGCTATTGTAAATATGTTCCCTGCTTAAAGGCCTCTGAGTTCTTTGAAAGCCTTCTGTCATGAATCCAAGTGTACATAGAACTTATGGAGTCAATAAACCGTGTGAATAGAGAAATGGTGTGATATGATTTGCTTTTTATTTGCAAATGAAACAAACTTGATGGATAAAGAAAAGAGCTAGTAAATTATCTTCAGTTTGTTTTGGTTATGTTTGCATTATATTTCAGGGTGTATGATGGGTTGCATTTTAAGATCCCTCGCCAGTGCTTTTTATCTTTTTTCTTTTTCTTTTTTTTATATTTATTTATTTTATGCCTTTAAGTAATAGCATTGTTGCAAGATTTAGTAAGAGGACGGCTAACAGCAATACTGTGATAGTGTGATGTACAGTGCATTATGAGACTGCTTATTTATATCCTGTCCAAGTATTCATATTTAACGAATCACTCCTACAATGCACATCACAGTATTCCTAACGAAAGGTCAGAAGCAAGAGAAATGCACATGATTGAATACAAGCATTACATTTTAAGCTTAATGCCCAGTAAAGATAACTACCATAAAAAAATATTTAGTTTCTGAAAAAAAATACTCTTTAGATATTTATTGTTAAAAATTTCTCAGCAAAAAAGAAAAAGATGGGTAATTATTAGCACATTCTCTTCACTGCATAACTTGGACACTGGTATAATTTGCAATAGATGTGGCTTCCAGCTATCACAAAGCAAGCATTGAAAACTTTAGTGTCATAATTTATATGGGTTAAGTAGCAGCAAACATATTCACCTTCCCAGTAGTAGAAGTGTGAGTTTAGGTAGAAGGAGAAGGGGAGAGAGAGAGAGACAGAGAGAGAGAGATTCTGCCCCACACCCCCTCCATTCCATAATGTTATTTCTAAAGATAGGTGATAACTCTTATAGCTGCAGTCTACCAGCCTAATGTTGCGTTGTTATATGTTCACCTGTTGTTTCCCCACAGCCACTGCATTATAGGTTCATAGGTAGGTAGTAGGCTATTGGCCCTAGGGCCTGTATAAGCCTAGCCAAACAGTACCCTGGCTTCTGCCAACCAAGAAAATCATTTTCCTGTACCCCTGTCAAGCAGAGCCACAGAAGTGATCCCCAGGGTGAATTTCCTATCTCCCATCCAGTTATCAAGAATTTTCTTGAAGAGTGCTAATGAGGAGCTTTGTTTGCTATAGATAGGTAGTTTGTTCCAGAGTATGGGAAGTCTCTGGGATGGGAATCTATCCCTCCAGCATGTTCTGTTTGTTGTGGTGACAAGGTTTAGGTCCCTAGAGCGTGTAGCTTGGAGGGATTGGGATTTCTTTACGTGGAGCTTGTCCAACAGCTCTGGGTTTGACATAGCTTTGTATGTTAGGCAGAGATCGCCTCTGAGGAGGCAATATGCGACAAGAGTAAAGCTGGAGTTTTTTGAGACGGTCTGCATAGGGGATATGTTTGAGGCTGGTAATCCTCTTTGTGAGGTATTTCTGTGGCCTTTCCAGTTGTTGTAGATGTCTTGTGAGGTACATACCAAAAGGGGCGTTGTACTCTATAATGGGTCTAATGAGTGATGAGTAGAGGAGAACAATGACCTCTTTTTTTCTGGATGAGAAACCTTTTGTGATGAGGTGTGCCATGTAGAAGGATTTCCTGACTACTGTGGCAATGTGATTATCAAAGGAGAGACTACTGTCCACCTGTGTCCCAAGTTATCTTATCACACTTTTGGTGTTAATTAGACTACCACATATGTAGTAGTTCATGGGTACAGAGTTTTTACCAAAAGAGATGACAGTGCACTTTTTGGCATTGAGCTTGAGGCCATGGGTTTGACACCAGGCATCTGTCTCACTGAGGCCGTTTTGTAGGATGTCCACATCATTAGGAGTTTTGATTATGGCTCCTAGTTTGCAGTCATCTGCGAACTTTGTTAGCCAAAGACCTTCTGTGTTAGCCTGTACTTCAGAGAAGTAGGTACCAAACAGGAGAGGACCTAGGACTGAACCCTGTGGTACTCCACTTGTCGCTGGTTTGAAGTTGGATTTAGAGTCTGCTACTTTTACAGTGTGGGTTCTGTCAGTGAGCCAGTTGGCAACCCATCTTGTGACATAGGGATTTATACCTAGTTTAGTGAGTTTGTCTATAATTCCAGAGTGGGGGATGGTGTCGAAAGCCTTGATCTAGATAGGCTGTGTGTACCACCTTACCCTCATCTACGGCTTTGGTGACCGCTTCAAAGAAGTCTATCAAGTTTAGGAGACACGATCTGCCTTTTACAAACCCAAACTGGGTAGGGTCCAGAGTTTGGAGATTACCAATGTCATTTGTTTATAAGTTCCATGATGATACGCTCCATAGCCTTGCAGACTAGGCTTGTCAGGCTAATGGAGCAGTAGTTCCTGGGGTCCATGGTGGCTCCCCCTTTGTGGAGTGGGATAACCGTTGCTGTGCGCCATTCAATGGGCACAAAGCCTGAGGTGAGGCTATGATTGAACATGGTACTTAGGTGGGGTGCCAGTTCATTCTGTAGTTCATGTAGAACGCAGCCTGGGATGTTGTCAGGTCTCATGGATGCTATGTTCTTGGCTTTGGAGAGTGTATTTTTTACCTGTGCAGCCATGATTACAGGTACTTTGCATTCTTCTGGTATAGAGATGGGCCCTTTAGGGGATGAGAGAGGGGTAAAGTTAGCACTGAAACTGTCTGCCAGGATGTTGGCAATATCAGTTGGTTCTGTATATTTAGTGCCATTGTGCTGTAACTCAGAGCAGATGTGAGTGTTGAGATTCTTGACATAGCTATAGAATGCTTTGTGGTTCTTTAGAATCAGTGGCGATTGTGCTAGAACATCATCCCTGCACTGCCGCTTATCATAAGTAGTAGGTGGTGGTCATTAGCATATGATCATCAGTGATTTCCTTTAGGATTCTCATAAAGACATGCAGTTGTGCAGTGAAATTTTCAAATGGAATACTTCAGTCCAGAGGCAAGAAACATATATATTTTTTGAGGCAAGATACAGTTTTGGTTCTCACAGCCACAGGGGTGACATGTGGGTGATGGTATGAACATTGTGTAAATGATTATTCATATAACTGAACAACAATACTTGTTGTTTACATCAGTGTTGCATGGTGAGAAAACACATGATAAGTACAGTTCCATTCTTAGCAGGAATAAGGAGCCCTGTCTAACTTGT
The DNA here is from genome assembly GCF_019279795.1 of Protopterus annectens. Taxonomy (NCBI): domain Eukaryota; kingdom Metazoa; phylum Chordata; order Ceratodontiformes; family Protopteridae; genus Protopterus; species Protopterus annectens. The sequence goes on along the minus strand of NC_056743.1, from coordinate 1,714,282,637 downwards.
GACTGAGGAGGGGACATGTATAATATTTTGACAACAGAGCCAACACAGGTACAGGATCAAACCACAGTTTACCAGTGCCAGGAAATCCAGTCTCATTGCTTGAGTAACTTTGTTTACTTGGCACTAAATAAACAGTAGTCTATGCCCCTTCTTCCTTGAAATGATGCCTGCTTAATGGGCTGCCATGTTCTTCACATACTTAAATTAAACACAACATTGAATTTCCTTCAAGAAGGTATACGTCTTTTATTTTTCCATTCTTATGAATTAAAAACTAAACTACTACTTTTTCCCCAAAAACCTCTCTCTTAAAAATCAAAATGTAAGGTCCTCTCCCTTGATAATACAACCATTGAAGTCACTTCTCATAGCAAATTATTAGAGATGATACTGGATGATAATCTGAAATTTGACCTGCATATACATAATTTTGTAAGAAAAACTCATTGAAAATTAGGGATGCTTTACAGAGCCAAAACTTTCTCCTCCACAACTAAAACTACATTTGCCACTACTTATCTCCTCCCCACATTTATTTATGGTGCTCCCATCCTTACAAACCTCCATGCATTACAAAAATCAAAACTTGCACAATGCTGTAACAAAGTTGCTAAATTTCAGAACTTTTTTCAGAACCTACCAATGTGTAGGACTAAAAAGCCTAAACTGGTTAGAACTACCCATCAGCTAACATATGCACAGCTTCTTACCACCTAGAAAATTGTCCAGCATGCCATCTACTTGTCCGGCACTAAATAACATTCTATACAAATATGTCCCCAGTCGGTCATTACAATTCAGTGACCAAAACTTCCTGTCTGTCCGCAAACCTGTCAAATCTGCTGGCCATTGTCTGTACTCATACTATGTTCCTAAGGCCTGAAACTCCTTACCTGTATCCATCAGGTAAATACCCTACCGCCCATCCTTCATAAACATTCTAAAAGACTTCCTATCTAAAAGCTGCCTCTATTCTTGTGAACAGCTGGAGAACTATTTAATTAATTGTGAACAAGTACCTCTTCATACCTTACACCTCCTTAATCTCCATTCTTCACTCACTTCCTTACTTCTGTTAATGTCTGTCCTGTAGCTTTCTCTTTAAATATACCAGAAGCTTGCTTTTCTCTCACTTCATATTGCAATTCCTGTTTGTATTATACCAACTTACCTTTGATGTCTCTATAAACTGGCTACAATTTCTCTAAATATTAAATCATTTTCATATGACTTATATCTATTCTTAATTTATGTTTTCATATTAAGTTTAATTTGGTATAATTATTTAATCTGTATATGTTTTTTGTATTATTTTTAAAGATTGTAAAATTATTGGTCTTAAATTGTTTTGTAATACTTTGGAGCTTTTCGCCCAGGGCCTCCACTGAAAACGGGCTTCTACCCAGTCATGCATACCCTGTAATCAAATGTCAATAAATAAATAATTGATAAACTGATGTTCTTGCCATTTAGCCCCAATTTTTTAGTTTTTTTTTTTATAAGTAGTAAATAAACTGACTTATTGTTGTAAATCATTTTCTATAAGCAGGTAGGAAAGTATATGTGTTGCACCGCTAACATTGATTTTTGACTTGTTTTCCTCTTCTGCAGTCCTACCACAGCCTGTCATTAGTTTGCATAAGGTAGAAGCTGGATCCAATGCAACCATTAACTGCTCTGTGATTGGAGAGAAGCCATCAGATGTTAGTCTAAGTCTGAAGCGTGAAGGTGATGCCTTGCATTTATCTGAACATGGTGTTTACACTTTGAAAGCAGAAAAGCAGGACAATGGAAGCACTTACACCTGTGAAACTATGATTCAAGTTCGAGGACACACATTTACGAAAACAGCCAATCAGACATTAACTGTGACATGTAAGTAAAATTACAGAAACTGTTTGTTTGTTTTGTTAACCAGGTAAGTGAGCTGGTACAGGAGCCATTTTGCCACAGCCTGGGTCAAATGCACTATGGGTATACTCAGATAATAATTAACTTGGTAAGGAGACTTATGTCGCACAAACAATTACAATGAAGAAGGCTGCTTAACATTTAAGCATTCTCTAAAAAGTGAAAATATTACAAATTAACAAGGATAACATCTGTCAATATAAAGTTCTTCTGATGCAGTGGAATACTTTCTATATTGTAGGTTATAGTCTTGTCAGAATGGAATGTAGAGTTGCTGGAGATGATGTGGACATTAATAAGCCTGTGAAGGTGTCACTGTAGTAGCTGTAGTATACTGTCAGAGTCTATAATCATTTTCAGTGTGTCAGTATAACTGGATGATACGCAGGTCACTCTGCACAGTGGCTTCTGACAGTTTCCCAACAGTGCATGCATCTCCCAGGGCGCACACACACACACACACACACACACACACACACACACACACACACACACACACACACACACACACACACACACCTTATCATTCATCTTCTTCCCCTGCCAAAGAGAAAAGACTTGGTGTGCACATTGATGTATCATTTGGTTTACAAGAGCACAAATAAATTAATTACATATAGATCACTGTCGTAAAGTGACTAAAGAAACAATGCAAAACAACAAATTTTTGAAGAAAGGTATTTTCATAAAACATCCTTCAGTGGTAAATTGTGGACATTCCTTATAGCCATCATGAATTTGATTGACATTCCTGATAGTGCCTTAAACTTTTCATTTATCTTTCTCAGCTATTCTTCTTATTTGTTATAAGTGCTTGAGGATCAAAAGCATATAGCAGTATCAATCACATTTGATATCTGAAGCTGTTATATTTCAGAAGTGTTATCTTAACACCAATACTCATAATCTTATTTTGTTTGCTTGTTAAGTTTTTGAATGTGGTGAACTTGACATTTTCATAGATGGGGCTGTACAGAATGATAACATTGCACTTTTGAATATGTAATAAAGGTAATACATCAGAAGCAGTCGTTTGACAGTGTGCCAAAAATGATTGCTGAAACAGGCCTCATGGAACATTCATTCATTTCCTGATAATCAATTTGTTCTTCTTCCAGTTTTTGGTGGAACTGAAGAATGTTGTGGCAATCAGTGTGTACAAGGCAATAAAACTAATTCTAAACTCCCTGCCAGTCATAGGAGACACACATAGGTTCATAGGTTCATACTAGGCTATCTGCCCTAGGGCATTTATAAGCCTAGCCAGAGTATGTTTGGCTTTCGCCACCCATTTTAAATTAATTTTGCTATGCCCTTTTTCGAGGTTAGTATACTGTGCCTCTGTCTAACAGTGACACAGAAGTGATACCCGGGGTAAACCTATGATCTCCCATCCACTCATCAAGATTCCTCTTGAAGAGAGTCAATGAGGGACTCTGCCTAACCTGGACTGGGATTTTATTCCATAGTGAAGGGAGCCTCTGGGTTATGAATCTGTCCCTCCAGCATGTCCTATTTATTTCAGTGCTGAGGTTCAAGTCGCGAGTGTGTAGCTCGATGGGATTTGGATTTTTTGAGGTGCAGCATGTCCCTTAATTCCGGGTTGGACATGGCCTTATACGTCAGGCACAGGTCACCTCTGAGCAGGCAGTATGCCACTGAGTAGAGCTGGAGTTTCTTTAACCGGGCAGCATATGGCATCTGTTTGAGCCCTTTGATCCTCTTGGTGAGGTACTTTTGAGGTCTTTCCAGTTGCTGCAGGTGTTTGGTAAGGTACATCCCAAAAGGGCATTGTACTCAATTATGGGCCTGATGAGGGATGAGTAAAGAGGCATGATGACCTCCACTAATCTAGATGTGAATCCCTTCATGATTAGGTGGGCTATATAAAATGTTTTTCTAACCACTTTGGCCACGTGGTTGTCAAATGAGAGATTGCTATCAACTTGGGTACCCAGGTCCCTAATGACTTCTTCTGTACTTAATGGATTACCACCTATGTGGTAATTTGTGGGCACTTTGTTTTGCCAAAGGGGATGACTATACACTTTTTGGCGTTTAGCTTGAGGCCATGGCTCTGGCACCAGTTGTCTGTTTCTATGAGGCCCTTTTGGAGGATGCTTGTGTCGGCTGGAGAGTCGATTATGGCGCCCAGTTTGCAGTCATCTGCGAACTTGGTCAGCCACAGTCCTTCTGTGTTGGCCTGTACCTCCGAGAAATATATACCAAACAAGAGAGGTCCCAGGACTGAGCCTTGTGGGACGCCACTTGTAACTGGTTTGGAGTCTGACATGGCTCCAGCAATTCTAACCATGTGGGTTCTGTCCTTGAGCCAGTTTGCAACCCATCTAGTGACATAGGGGTTTATATTTAAGCTGGTGAGCTTATATATAATGCCTGAGTGGGGTATTGTATCGAAGGCTTTTGCAAGGTCCAGATAGGCTGTGTGGACCACCTTCCCTTCACAATGGCCTTGGTGACTGTTTCAAAGAAGTCAACCAGGTTTAAGAGGCAGGATCTGCCCTTAACAAAGCCAAACTGGGCAGGATCCAGTGTCTGTAGGTCCCCAATATCTTTATTTATGAGGTCCATGATGATCCTTTCCATAGCTTTGCAGACCAAGCTAGTCAGGCTTATGGGGCGATAGTTTCCAGGGTCCGTTGAGGCACCACCTTTGTGGAGAGGGACCACTGTTGCTGTACGCCACTCTTTGGGTACATATCCTGTAGTAAGGCTGAGATTGAACAGTAGTTTTATGTTTGGGTTTAGCTCTTCTTGGATTTCATGTAGGACGCAGCCTGGGACACCGTCTGGTCCCATTGATGCTGTGTTTTTTGCTTTGGAGAGGGCGGCACCCACCTGAGCATCTGAGATGTCGGGGGGGGCAGCACTCTGCTGGGATAGATATTTGCCCTTTTGGTGGGGAGTGGGGGGGGAGTAGTTTGTGCTGAACCGGTCAGCTAGGATGTTGGCAATGTCTGTGGGATCAGTGTATTTTTTGTCATTTTGGACTAATTCTGAGCATATCTGGGAATTCCCACCCAGGTTCCTAACATAACTAAAGAAAGTCTTGTGATTATCTTTAGTGTCCTGTGCAATTTTTCTCTCAAAGCTGGCCTTTGACGATTTTATGAGTGCCCTTAGTGTTTTGCTAATACTGATCAGAGATGCCTTCCCTTTTGGGGATTTTGCTCTATCATGTAGTAGCTTCCTCCTTCTATTGTATAGTTTGTTTATGGCTGGGGTCCACCAGACAGGTCGTCTGCCTTTGGAGGATTGGGTCTTGGTTTTATTTGGGATTGCATGATCCATGCATTCCTGAAGGTGTTCATAGAATGCATTTATAAAGGATTCTGCGGTCTGGGCCGTATTTTCCACAGGCCCGGGCTTTGAAGGATTCCACCTCGGTTTTGAGGAGTGTGAAATTTGCTTTAGAGAAGTTTTTCACTGTGGTTTTCTGGGCAGGGGTGGGGTCGGATGTGAATATCCAGTGAGATCAGTTTATGGTCTGATCTTACCAGTGAGGATACACTTCTGGTCTGGAGCATAGAGTCCCCATGTTGGTGATGATCAGGTCCAGTATGTTTTCCCCTCTTGTGGGAGTGGTAACAAGTTGTTCCATAGCATTTGAGTTTATGAATTCTAGGAACCTTTGGGCAAGGGTGTTGGAGCTAGAGTAATGCTCCCAATCTATGGTTGGGTAGTTGAAGTCGCCCAATATAATGGTGTTCGGAGAGACCTTCATATTTTCCAGTGTTCTCAGGAAGGCCGAGTGGGGTTTCTGGGTTTGGGAGGGTGGTCTATAGCAGGCTATAAACTGGAAGGCAGTTTTACCCACTGTTAGTTGCACATGGATAGTCTCTGATGCTTCGTGCTGTGCCACCAACCTAGAGGTGTGGGTATCTTTGATGACTATCGATACTCCCCCTCCTTTTGTGGTTCGGTCCAAGTTTTGGGGCCGAAAAGCATGGTATGAGGTATAACCTGGTAGTGCTGGGGTGCTCTCGGGAGTCCTGAACCAGGTTTCTGTTACTGCACAGATATCGATGTTCTCCATGCTAAGGAGAGTTTCGAGTGCGTGCATCTTGAGGTTTAGACTTCTAGCGTTGAGTAGCATTACTCTTAGTTTCTTATCCCTTGTGATACTTATGGAGGTGGGTTTGTCTTTTGAGCCTTGCCTAAAAAAGGCACTATGGGGTAGCAAGAGCCTTTACCAATATCCGAAAGCCCATGGTGACAGGTGCAAGCCGTCCCTAGCAAAGCATCGTGGCTTGTCGTGCATATCATCCCAAGCTGACAGGCATTGGATCCCCTTTGAATGACACCAATACTTAAGCCAATTGTTGAAATTGATCATCTTGTCTTCATATTGTGGCATCATTCTTGGTGAGCGTAAGATGCTACTCAAGGTCAGGGTCATACCAGCCTGGGCTACATGCTCAGAGAGCTCCTCTATGTCTCTTTTCATGTAGTCCAGGGAGGTACGTCTTAGGTCATTCACACCAGCATGGACAATGACTGAGTCATATTTGTACTTGCCTTGGAGTGACCTGAGTGCTTGTGTTATGTGGCGGATCCTAGCGCCAGACAGGCTGCTCACCGTGACCTTCTCCTTGTTCAGTCTGGTGAGCGGGACGTCGGTGTGCCTGACGATAGAGTCACCTATTACAAGTGTATCAGGTGTGTTGTTTAGCCTTAACGGCTGTGACTGTTCGCACACTGGCTTTGTGAGATATGTGTTGCATGTGTTTTGTTTTGGGGTAGCGGTTGCTTGGGTGTCTGCTTTGGAGGTCTCTGCTGCTTAGGCAGATCTTTATTTAGAGCCTCCGAGTATGTTTTTGTGTGATTATGTGTTTGGTTTGCTGTCGTGGTAGGTCTGTGTGAGACTGGAATTGTAGTGAGTGTGGTTTCCTTCTCCTCCTGACTGGTTATGCCAGTACTGAGTTGAGAGAGCTTAGCCTCCAGTTTGGCTATATGGTTGCATCTCTCACATGTGTTGGAATTTGTTGGGAGGAGGAGAGGGTTGTCTGTGTACATGAGGCAGTTGTAACATTGCCTCAAGATTCCCATATTCACCAGCTGGACCGAGAGGAGATTGACAACTGACCTTTGGACATGCTAGAATAATATTGGGAATTCCTTTATAATTGAAAACAAGGGCCAATGGGGAGCGAGGGTGTAGTGCTTTTAATTTTTAGTGCCGACTTATAATTGCTTTAGTGAGCAAGTGCCAGGTAACAAGTGCAATGTGTTACAGGTAACTTAAATGCAAAAACGACAAACAGTAACTTTCTTTCAAGCGAAGCAAGGAAATAAGTACAGTAAGCAATGCAGATATCACTAGGGATCCACAGAAGCACTGAGAAGCCGCGTTTTAGGTGGAATTAGCGTTCCAGGGAAATAACAAGCATACAAACAAAGCTAGATTCAGCAGGCCTGGATCTAGTCTATGCTACAGCAAACAAGGTGTACCAATTTCAGTAAGATACAGTTCAAATATTCAGGCACTATAAACCTCTAACCAGAAATTCCCAGCTCAGAAGGGCAGAGTCCAGCCTCTCCTCCCACAAGAGTGCAGACCATGAACCTTCTTAATGTAAAATAACTGGCCTGAAGCCCAAGTGCTTAAACCAGAGCTAATCCACTTTAAGAATAACAGACACTGAGCTCTCAATCAGCAGTTCCCAACTTAGAAGGATGAAAGCTACCTGTCCTGCCACCACAGTTCATGCCACAAACCTTCCTAATGTAGAACAACTGGTCTGAAGCCCAAGTGCTTAATCCAAAAGACTTAGAATGATAGCTACACTTTAACCAAGTTACTACCAAGCAGTAATAAATACAACTGAATACTTTAAATAATGCCTGGATTAGTGCTCAAGTTATACAAACAAAGCTAGATTCAGCAGGCCTGGATCTAGTCTATGCTACAGCAAACAAGGTGTACCAATTTCAGTAAGAAGAAATTCAGATATGCATGCACTATAAGCCTTCAACCAGAAATTCCCAGCTCAGAAGGGCAGAGTCCAGCCTCTCCTCCCACAAGAGTGCAGACCACGAAACCCTCTTAATGTAAAATAACTGGCCTGAAAGCCCAAGTGCTTAAACCAGAATTAATATACTTTTGGAATAACAGACACTGAGCCCTCAATCAGCAGTTCCCAACTTAGAGGGATGTAAGCTACCTGTTCTGCCACTACAGTGCAGACCACAAACCCTCCCAATGTAAAACAACTGGTCTGAAGCCCAAGTGTTTAAACTAAAAGGCTTAGAATGAGTTACACCAAGCAGTAATAAATACAATTGAGAACGTTTAAGATGACGCAAAAGCAAAATAAAGTAGGAAGAAACACAAGTACAGTAAAAGCAGAAGATTTTTTTTTTTTTTTTTTTTAGAAAAGTAGCAAAAGCAGTAGTAAATACAATTCTCATGCAGTGCAAGCTGGCACACTTGAATATGTAGCAATATTAGTCCACACACAGTTTGAAAAATGTAATTAAATTAAAAAGGACTAAAAGCAAGTGCAGAAAGGGTTTATTAGGTAGAATGCGGTAAAGAGATGTCCTGGGGGAGTGTCTTAGATCAAATCTACAGTGGGGCGGGCACTGCAAAAGCCACCAAATTTAAACTTCAACCAAGAATAGGGAGGGGGGAGCAGTTTCAACACAGATGTAAGGAATGTGCAAATTATAAAAAATATATATACTGTTTTCTATAGATTTGCAGAGCAGTAAGACACAAATATCAAGCAGACAATTTAGCTCTATAATACAGAATAACACAGAAAATATACTCAGCTCTATAACTTGAAGATAGTTCTGTAAGGCTGTCTCTCAAACTAAGGTTCCAGTTTGAATACAGGTTGTTAATTAAGAGACACAGCACTAGCTAAATTATATCAGCTGAAAGACAAGGCAGGAAATGAGGGGGTGGGGGAGCAGTTTCAACACAGATGTAAGGAATGTGCAAATTATAAAAAATATATATACTGTTTTCTATAGATTTGCAGAGCAGTAAGACACAGATATCAAGCAGACAATTTAGCTCTATAATACAGAATAACACAGAAAATATACTCAGCTCTATAACTTGAAGATAGTTCTGTAAGGCTGTCTCTCAAACTAAGGTTCCTGTTTGAATACAGGTTGTTAATTAAAAGGAGACACAGCACTAGCTAAATTATATCAGCTGAAAGACGAGGCAGGAAATGAGGGGGGTGGGGGAGCAGTTTCAACACAGATGTAAGGAATGTGCAAATTATAAAAAAATATATATACTGTTTTCTATAGATTTGCAGAGCAGTAAGACACAGATATCAAGCAGACAATTTGCACAGGTATCTCTGCACGTGCGCCCCCCCCCCCCCACACACACACACACACATGCATATACACATGCACGGACACGCATACACACACACACACACACACACACACATGCATATACACATGCACGGACACACATATACACACACACACACACACACTTGCATATGCATATATACAAGCAGAAACGCACAAACACACACACACACACACACACACACACACACTCATAGGGAAGTACACAGTCTGTCAGATATAGCATACACACCTACAGACAGTTTGGAAGACTACCATTTCAACTGTTGCCTTGGGATGTGTGTGAGGAAACTGGAGCACCTAGCAGAATATAGGGGGGTATGGAAACTACACAAGTAAGGCAACCCACTGGAGAAGTAAACTGGAGAACCAAGCTGTGTGAGGCAACAGCAATAACCACTACTCCATTTGCTGCCCCTTGCATAGAACATTAATTCTTAAATGGACATTCACCAAAAGGTGCATTAAATTTAACTCCAGTGTTTCAGTGTACTTCATTGTACATTAGGACAAACTACAGAAAAGAAAAAATATCAGCCAGCAGTTTTAATCCCCCATAAACCCTATTGGATTTGCATTCCCTCAGTTTGTCTGCTGCTTATTATATATTTCATAAGATCATAGAATCATAGGAGGTTACTAGTCTAATGGCCCCAGGCCATTACATTATAAGTCTAGCTAAGTTCAACCCATTATCCCAAGGGTGTCTGGTTCAAGGAAACCCTGAAATCAGCACCTGTTGCCCCTGTCCAAGAGGGACACAGGTAGAACCCCCAGTGGGAATTTCCATTTACTCATCCAGTTGTCCAAATTACATTTAAATAGGGTCAACAGGGGGCTTTGTTTAACATGAGTAGGAAGCTTGTTCCAAAGATGGGGCAACCTCTGTGAGTCTGTCTCTCTAACAAGTTTTGTTGATGTCACATACCAGGTTAAGGTCCTTTGAGCGAGTGACCCCTGTGGCATTTGAAATGTGACTTTTTGTTTAAGACTGCTGCATCCAAGACAAAAAAAAACATGGTAAACCTCATGGCTGCAGTTTTTACCAAAGTGTGTCCATCACAGACAGAATTGCTGAACTGCCATGCCCTACCTCAGATCATTGGTCTTGCTTCCCTTTCATGGTTGCAGTCCATCAAACAGTGCACACTGTGTATGACACATGGTTAATTCTGTAAACACACGTTAATCAAATATGCACAACTAGACCAGATCCAGTCAGAGCCTATGTAGTGAGTATCGCTGACAGTAAGCTTATGTAGGGAGCACCGCTAACAGTATCCCCTAACATTTTGTTTATTACCCTCCTTAATGATGTGTTCTCCCAGACAGAAATTGCAGCTAAAGTTACTTTTCCCTGTGAGATGATAAGGTGGGTTTTATGCAGTGCAGGCACTTACGTAAGTGGGTGTGAGGCTTCCTTATATATTTGCATATTTCCATCAGTTCTTTTCACTGTTTTGAGGGTTGCACATCTCCAACATGTCGCCAGAAGCAATGTTTACTGTATTGTTCAACATTTAGGGCTCTTATTTTTTCATTAAAAACATGTTTTTTTTTTCATCTTTTAATCTAATTTCTGCTGATGATGACTAAAGTTGTCAGTAACTGAGACTGTGCAGACAGATTGCTGTAACACATTTCCTTCCAAGTACATTTTGTTTGGACTCTGCACATAATGTTGCAGTAAATTTAATCAGGTCACAAAATTAAAAAGAGAGAAAGCATCACCTTTATTTTTAAGTGAAAAAATAGATCTGAAGACCATATTGAAATAAAATGAAAACAAGTACTTCAGTGAACTGACTAAATGAAAGAAAGTGAAGAAGCTGATTCAGGTAGGGGTTAAAGCTGTTAAGAAGAAGGCATTATTTCCATCTGTTTCTGGGACTCCACCGTCTATTGTTGAGGCCAGCACTTCTTTTTTACTGAATTACATTGACAAGAATATGACATCAGCTGTTGTGGTGCCCAATGATTCTCTACCAGTATTGCTGACTATCATATCTAAGATCACCTTCATGTCTACTGACATTGGACCAGACCTAAGTCTTTGTGAAAATAATTTTAAAGGTGAAAGAATCTGAGTCACCAGTGCCCAGAGTTAAAAAAAATAATTTCTCCCTTGCCCAAGGCTCTGTTCTTTTAATATTCAGGAGTAGTTTACTCTGTCTCATCTCTGTCTACTACTGGCTATGAGATATTGGCAGGCAAGATTGTTCTGACCTCCTCTGAAAAGTTACCATTGCCAATGTTATTTCTTTTGGTGACCGACATATGTTAAAAATTAGAGTTAGGCCCTGGTATTCATAAACAAAGAGAACAGTCCTATATAACAGCTGTGCACTATGTGTGCGGTCTACTGGCTTGGCAGGAGAATGCTTTATGAAGCCAAATAACATTTCTGCCATGCCTGTGCACAACAGAACAATCTAGAGGATCACAGACATTGCTTTGTGCACAAAGATTCCCCTTTACTTCCCTAAAACCGCTACCCCCTTACACAGATGTGCAGATAGACATACACACACACACACACACACACACACACACACACACTCATTCGTGTACACACCAAAATTACACACAGAGTCAATGTCATTGACAGTCAGTGACACACACTATCACTTATGTAAAAAACACAGACACTGACACACTTGTATGTGTGTGCGTCTCTCTCTCTCTCTCTTGTCCCTGAGACACACACACACACACACACACACACACACACACACCTCCCAACTCCATAGCCATAACCTTATTTACTAAATGCATTTGTTGTGGTGATAACTATGTCCGTGGACCTCTGCAGTCATGGCAGGTACTGATTCATAAAATCATCCCTGGTGGCTATGACTACTGTGGAGCTGTCAGGATCTGGTACTGTAGCCTTTTCCATTGGTGGGAGCTCAGCTGTTTTACTCTATTTGCATGAGCCATGTTTGGTTATTACAGTGTACTTGTCTGCACTGCAACACTACTCAGGATGTGCTTTTACATCTCATGCTGTTTTCCCACTTCACAGGAGTGCCATTCCAGAGAACAGTATTGCTGTTTTCAGCTGCATTATGCTGAGCAATCTATCATCACTCCTTAGCAGCCAGGTGCTGCTGTGTGTGCTGCATGATGTCTGCGACTGCATCCCATAGTTTTTTTTTCCTTCTCCATATTGTAGCCTGACATTCACATGTTTGTGAATCATGGAATATAATTAATAAATAATCACCTTTTCTTATCAACTGAGTACGTGGAAGATTCCAGGCATGCAGTTGTGTAGGTCCATACTTCATTCTATTACACAGTCTGGGTGACTTCTCTGAATAACCTATGGCATGGTATGCACATTCTTATGTGTATCAGCTCTCTACATAGTTGTGTACTTTGTTTATAAATAGCACCCAAACACTCCAAAGCTATGTAAGAGAAAAAGTGAGAGAAGTTGTTATCATATTTCATCAGAAAAAGTTGAGAACTCTTTTTCTTTTCATCTCAGCACATCTTTCCCAGTATATTGTTTTAGGACATAAAGACCCTTCTCAGCTTCTAAGTCTTCCCCACAAGACACTAATTTTGATGAAGCTGTTAACATTGTAGGAAGACACTTTAACTACCCTCTTACGCAGATTTCTTCTTCAACAAGAAGGCTTTCTAGAATTTTAACAGTTTCAGAGTATATGGGGAAGAGTTTTCCTTTCTTCAAGATGCCACAAAATTTGTATAATTACAAATTTCACCATCCTGATTCTTGCCAACTGTTTCTAAATTAGTTCACTTGTTTTACAAATTTGATAAGGACAGCTGTTATTTTATTTTCTTCATTAGCCTGCTTGTTAGCTTAGCCATTCCAATGATTATAGATACTCCTAGCATGTCCTGCATACTACTCAGTTCTCTGCCTTTTTCCAAGGGAGGGAGTTTGATAATACGTTGGGGAAGTCTATAGGTCTGACATGCTAGCAATAAAACCCTATCATTATTTAGCACACATTATTTTATCAGAACACAGTTTTTCCTAAAATGCATGCAATTCTAAAAACTTTGTAGATTATAAGGAAAAATAGGATTTGCTCTCTATGATTAGAATTGCTGTGTCTGTAGGTGTTCATGCATTCAGGTTTGTTTGGCACTTCTCAAGAAATCTGTTAAATCTTCGAAAGTAAAAGGAAAAAATTAAAGAGAACAGAAATAAGAATTCTTTCAAGCTGTCTCACAAATCAACAGGAATGGTCCACCTTCTAGGAAGTCCTTACATAGTCATCCACTGCCCGTAGAACATCCTCCATACTTAAAACCTATTTAATGAAAAACAAAGCATCACAGCCCATTACATATAAAATGGGTAAGCTGATACTTAGATTACTAATAGCATGATCTTACTTTTAAGATGACAAAATATCAGAAATAATAGATTTATGCATTTTTCCCTTTTTTTACTGAGACTTCTTGGAATTTGGCAAATAACTGGATTTAGTGTTGCATACCTCTGGAAACTTTTATACTTTCTAGCAGGATTACTTTGTCAAACCTGTTGATGGAAGTAGAATTCCTATATAGCATGTTGCTGCAGATTGCCTGACTAGTCTTCTGATATTCCAGGATCAATTAGCAACTGAGAAGCCAAGTAGCCATCCAGGGAAAGGCTTGTGTGACCAATGGCCAGCTTACCAGTGGTGGAGGGAGGGAAACAGTTTCTTCTACAGCAGAACTACTCCCTGCTACTGAAACTTGCCATGGAAATGGAAGATAACTTTTCCAGGAAGACTACACAACCATTATGCTCTGCACACAGGAGAATGCAAGCATGTGTTGCTACATATTCAGTTCCTAAGGATATTTACACTGTGATGGGTTAATAAGAGCAAGCATTAGGCCAGTGTGTGACACTGCAAATGCCCTATCTCCCACTAGCTCACTCCTAATGAATTACATATCCCTTCCACCACGCAATGCTACTGAACTACATAGCCTTACTAAAACCCTAACTGTAACCATTCCACTCCCCTCCGTAACCCTAAAACTTATCTCTTCCCTTCCTACACCTAAAGTTAACGTGTTAATACCCTACAGCCTCTTCTTGAGGAACCTCTGTGGATGTTCTAACTGTTACATATACCTAGTCAGGTGAACGCCGAAGGGGGTATTGCACTCAATGATGGGTCTGATAAGAGCCAAGTAGAGTAGTACTGTAACTTTCTTGGACCTGGATGCCATACCCTTACTTATAAGTGGGCAACCTAAGATGATTTTCTTACTACCTTGGTTATATTTTGGTCAGTGGCCAGATTACTGTCTACATATGTTCCCAGATCTCTAACTACTGGGTCAAGTTTTAGGGATGTCTTATGAGTGGAATAATTTACCTGGATTGACATTTTCCCAAAATGCACTATAAGACACTTCTTTGCATTAAGTTTTAATCCATGGCTTTGGCACAAGTTATTTGTCTGTATTAGACCATCTTGAAGGATGTTAGTGTCACAAGGGAAATTATAATAGCTCCCAATTTGCTGTCATCTCAAACTTGGAGAGCCAGAGGCCCTTGACAATAGCCTTGACCTCCAAGATGTAGATGCAGGAGTGGGCCCAGAACATATCCCTTTTGTACTCCACTGGTAACCTGTATCTTGGTAGGGATGGTCTCACCATTCCTGACTTCTTGAGTCTTGTCTTTGAGCAAGCTGGAAGTTTAGCGAGTTATGTAGGGATTTATGCTTACTTCCATGAGTTTGTCCACAATACCTGAGTAGGATATTGTATCAACACCTTATCCAGGTCTAGGTAGGTGGTATGCACAATTTTCCCTTCCCAAAGAAGTCTGCAAGGTTAAGTAGGCATTCTGTGGCTTTGCTTATTAGACTAGTCAGGCTAATGGCTCTGTAGTTTCTGAGATCACTTAGTAGTCCACCCTTGTGAAGGGGAATAACTGTTGCTGTCCTTCACTCATTTAGTACATAGCCTGTTTTGAGTCTGTAGTTGAAAAGTAACTCCAGTGGTCCTGATAAGTCATGTTTCAGTCTGTGTAGGAGGCAATATGAGATATTTTCAGGCCCCACTGAGGCTGTGTTTTTAGTCTTAGTGAACTTTCTATAACCTGCTTCCCTGATGATATTTGGGGGGTTATGCTGACAAGATTTGACAAGCGGTGTCAGGGGGAGTGCTGCACCTTGCCCAAACATGTAGTCAAGTTTAAGCCTGAGCAGCCAGCCATATGAGCTACAAGACACCAGAGTTCCTCACTGCAGGATATTGCTGTTTGGGACCCTAGGACTTAGGTACTCGTATATACCCAGGTCCTGCTTTTTGTATGCTTCAGGGTGTATTTTCTCATCACAGGGAAACTTCATGTACTCCAGTGCTGCAAAATGTTTAGATACAATTACTGTTCTTTGGGAATAGTCACTGTAACAGTAAATTACAACATCTGTGGTTAATGTTTCTTTACTTTGCATGTTATGCAGTCTGAAACTGCAAATTCAGTGGCTTTTTTTCCTTCTACGCATACATAAATACAGGCTCATCGTAATGTGTACTGTGAAAAGGATGCAGTGCCTTCTGTTTATATACATGCCAATGGAGGCCCTCTTTATTTCATTTTGTTTTTTGAGGGTCACCCATTTCTCACTTACTTGAAGTAAATTTTGACTATGCAACAAATTGTATTTTACTTTTTTCTGTTTATTGTTTGTTGTATATCAAGAAGTTCATCATTTTGTTTACAAAGATTCACAATGATGAACTCAGTCAACAGATGTGATTCAGATAGTCCTAAAAGAATTCCATTAAAAATTCTTGTTTTGTTGTGGGACTGATCAGAAAATACTTGTAGGAAAGTATTCTTTTTAATGCTCGTCATTACATGGGTTGTATGGGATAAAACATCCAGCCAGCTTCTAAAGTTTAAGGGCACCTTTCACATGCCCTTCAGAACTTTCCTGATGCCGAAGAGCATTCCTTTTGAAGGCTTTTGAGGAATGGCAGTTGGCTAACACTTTCCATTGCTGGGTACATAATTTCCTTATGGGAAAAAAAACTTCCACTCTTACTTTTTCAGAAAATGAACTTTTTTTTTTCTTTAAAAATATAACATTTAGGTTAGGAAGAAAATATATTTTATTCACTATCATGAACTTTTAAACAGGAGAATTACTTTTTATTTTATGGGGAAAAAGTTGTTAAAAGTAATGTAAAAGTTGTATTTTACTTCTGGAGCTGGATTAGGTGTTTGAAGTGCATTTTACTGTACTCTTTAGTGGAAAAAAATGCACTTTTACTACGTGCCGGTTTTACCAACTACTGCTGGTCTGTTTATGTAGGAATTAGGCACCATTTTCAGCTTTATCATGGAACAACCTACTGATTCTTTGGTTCTTCATTTTACCATCCAGAAAAAGAAGAAAATTAGTAAACCGGCGTTGCCACAACAGTAGGCTACTAAAGTGCCTCAGCCACAGATTGGTGACTCCACTATGGCCATATAGCCACCATGGACTGGAAGTTAGACATGTCCTGTACACCTGTTGTAGTGACCTTGGTCTTGTTGGTCCTGTGACAAGCAGCAGGGAATTTCTCTCAGCCTAGCCAAAATAGATTACCTTCCCCTAAGGAGGTTTTGCCTGGCAAAAGTGTGCCTGCTTCTTTAGAAATTACTGTCAAAAAGAAGCAGTCAGGCATACGTCTTCCCCTGTTTCAGTACTTTGGACAGTAGTAGTTTACTGGACATAGTTCAGGGCTTCATTCAGGCTTTTAACCCTTCCAGTAAAGCGGTTTCTGGTAAGAAAAAAGGGATTCTTCATTTTTTTTGAAGATGATTAAGATTTTGAACTACAAAATGATGCTGACGAAGAAATACTGTTTTGTCTGCTCAAGTCAAATTCTGAGGAGAGTGTAGCCTCTGCCAGTCCATTTGCAGTATTTTCTTTTTCTAAAACTACTTCTATAATGAATCAGTTCTTTTATTGGGAATATAGTGCCATGCATCTGTCCCTGAAGTATTTTGATGTATTGAGACTGGATTTTCTTGAAACTACTCCAATTCCTCTTTGCCTTTCAGCACTAGGGGTTGTTTTGTCACAGCCTGTAACTTGCTTGTCAACAACTCCGGTGTCCCCAGGACCCAACTGCTGCCAAATATCTCATTAATACCAATCCCTCACTTACTGACAAGTGAAGGTAAACTTTTGATAGATTTGGGAAAATATGTATTCTTCTGCAGCACTTAATTTCATAATTTTCTACTGTATACCCTATGTTTTAAAGTTTATCCTTGCCTCTTTTGAAAAAAATGAAGAATACTATGGCATCTGCTTTTGAGGAAGAAAAATATTCTTTATGTAACCTTATTGTTTCTGTGTCTCAGTTGGCTGCTTGAAATGTCTTATGATTCTGTTGATACCACTTCCAGGGCTGCTGCCACTGGAATAGTCATGATAAGGTTTGCTGGTTGCATACTCAGACACTTTCAGAGGATGACAAAGCTAACATTTTGAATTTTCCCTTTGAGGCTTAATTTTTGGACCATCTGCTGCATAGGTCCTTAAAATGTGTTGCAAGAAGTAAGATGATTCAAGGAATCTCTCAGTTTTTCAGTCTTCTTTCTCCAAGTTTGCTAAGTGGGTTTCATGCCCCCTACATATTTTTTTTTTTCAAAAAGCAGAATAAACAAACATAGCAATTTTTGGTTAAGCAAATATTAAAAAAAGGAATAGCAGGGAGGTTCCAAAAAGAAAGCAGGAAACTTCCGGAAGAATGGATAGTCTTGTAAGTCTGAATTACTATCTGCAAGACTCCCCTTCCCACCCTGGTAAACCGAGAATCCTTCCAGAAAGTCTAAACCTTCACTTCTCATTTTGGCAACAAATAGTTTCAGCCAAATTGGTTCTGAATATAATCCGTAAAGGTTACAGAAGGCAATGGGAGCCTTTCCCTCATTTTCAAGGGATTACCCCCATCTGCCAGCCCAAACTCCTCTTCTCCCGCCTGTCATTCAGCATCTGCTGTCTCAGGGGTGACATAGTAGTCTCTACTTCTGTTAGAGCTCTATTCAAGAATATTTCTTGTGCCAGAGAAAGAAGATTTATGCAGACCCAGTCTGGATCTTACTTTTCTAAACAAGTTTGTGATAGTCCCATGCTCAAAATGTTATCCCTTTACAACTGCTACCCCTCATTCCCATTTCAGTTTTCTGGTGACTTTAGATTTAAAAGGTGAATATCACCATATCCCTGTGGATCCAAATTTCAGACATTTCTTAAAGTTTCTGAGTCTGAATCAAATTATCACTTTCCTGCATTACCCTTTGGTATATCCACACTTTCATGGGCATTTACAAAGTGTCTTACACCTGTGAGAGCCTACTGCAGTCTTAAAGAAATTCACATTTTTCCATATTACAATAACTTGTTTATCTTTGCAGAGTCTTTTCCAAAGTGTCAGGAATCTATTTTGGGTGAAGGATCTGCTACATAGACAGGAGTCCCAGGAGAACATACAGAACTCCTCTTTGACTCCTTCTCACAAAATTGTTTTTCTGGGATGTCTCCTAGATACCTCAGTTCAAAAGGCTTTTCTTCCACAAGAAGAGAGTAGATCTTTCTCTAGATCAATGCCTGTGTTTTTCTACTCAAGACAGGAAATTACTCTGGAATCTGGATATCATGACTTATGTGATTCTCACAATTCCTCTAGCAAGACTCCATGTGGAAAAAAAATTTACTGATACAGTTGTGATCCCAGCATCAACATACCCTGACATTCCTGATTCCAGTTTTGGAGTTTATAAGAAGTTTTTTTTTTTTTTTAGTGGTGAGACCAAATTTATCAGAATCCAGGTCTCCTATTTTCCCTTCCAGCTCGAGCACAGTCTGCAACAACAAATGCTGCAGAATTTGCTTGGAGAGCAGCACCTATGGGGTAGAAGTCCAAGGCCTTTGGAACAAAAAAGACAGACCAAAACACATAAAAATAAAAGAGATGTTGGCCCTTAGGAACATATTTACAGACAACACCACAGTGATGTAGTATTTAAACTGTGAGGAAGCAAATCTTAACCGTCTGCACAGACAAGCCATAATAGCCTGGAATATAGCTCTTCTGCACAGTCTTACTCTACAGTCATCTTGCATGCTCTCAGTAAAATTGTGTGGCAGACAAGCTGATCAGGACCAGAAAAGATCCTCACAAATAGGAAGTGAATTTGTAGGTCTGGTCTTCCAGGAATTGATCCAGTTGTGCAGAACACCTCATATAGATCGTTTTGCTTCAACCCACAACAAACATTTGGAGAAATTCTGTTCCAGGACTCCATGCAAGAAGGCCTAGAAGAAGGTCTAGAAGACAGATTATTTTTCTTTTCCTTGAACAGGAATTTTTCTGTCTGCTTTTCCACACTTTCCACTGATACCCAAGGTCATTCTGAAGATTCAGAAGGACTCGGTTAAGATCATTGTGGTGACTCTCTTCTGGGCCAGGCAGTATTGATTCCTTCTTTTGGAAATGTCCAGGGGCAATTACCACAAGCTTCCTCACATACTGGACCTACTCACATAGGACAGTGGGTTTTTTTATACATCCTGACCCTGAAAAACTACAGTAGGTGTTTGATGCATCCTGACCCCACAAAACTACAATTAACTGTCTGGACGATAAAATCTGAATACTTTTTATCCCACTATATCAGCAGATAGTAAAGGATGCAAGAAACCTGCCACTAGGTTATCTAATCGGTGTCAATGCAGGAACCAGCACTCTTTTAAAACTAGTGTTGTTATGGTTGTACATAATTTGTATGAGTTGCAATCCTCTAGCCTATCTTACTCCTCCATCAAGGTTCATCAGTCACGCATTTCAGCATGTCTGCCAATGGATCCCCCTCTTTCAATGCAATCTCATGTGAAATGTTGTTAAAAGGAGTGATGCATACCAAACCTCATAGAAAACAGATGGCTCTTCCTTGTGATCTTAATTTTGTGTTAAAAATATAACCCTTGTTCCAGTTGAACCACTTCATCAAGCAACTTGGGGTTCTTACTTAATAAGGACGATAGTGTTAGTGATTACTCTGACCTCTGCAAGAATCATATCTGAGTTGCGGTCTCTTTTGGTGAGTCGACCTTATCTCATTTTCCATACATTTAGGGTTTCCTTGAAAACTAATCCTTCATTTATGCCTAAATTGGTATCCAGGAGTACATTGAACCAAGCAGTCCATCTCCATGTCTTTTTTGGATACTGCATACCTTGAATGTCCACAGACAACTCCGGTACTATCCATCACTACAAAATCTTTTAGGATTTCTGATCAGTAATTTGTTTCTTGTGAAAGTAAAAAGAAAGGGCATCCACTTTTGAAGCAGTCTATTTCCAAATGGTTATCTTGGAAGGCAAGGTCAAGGCTCACTTTATCATGGCCATGGCTCAATCTGTGGCTTTTTGAAAAGGATCGGATTCTAGAAGAAACAACTTGGTCTTCTGTGGATATTTTTACAAGCACTGCAATTTAGATTCTTTCTCCAGGTATAGGACAGGCTTTGCTAGGACAATTCTCCAGAGTCTCCTGGAACCCTCATTCTTCCACCATTTACTAAAGGGTATGGTAATCTACCACTGTAACTAAGGCTATACAGCAGCAATGATCATAATGATGAACATAGTACAGGTGTGCACGTAAACTTACCATAGCAGATGTTCAGATGATCACTGCTGCAGTAGCCATTCCCTCCCTCCACCATTTTTGTATGTCTTTTATTGGCAGGGTGAAGACCATTGTGTTTATTTTTCTTGACCTTTTTAGGGATTTAGCCTCCCTTTCTCTGTGGCATAAAATCTCTGAAAGGCTTGGCACCCAAACCACTCTTTTTCTTTAGCTGAACTCGAGCGAGTAATGGTTTAAGAATGTGAAAAATGCCCTTAAGCATTGGTAGCTAGCGGGCCATTATATCCTAAGCAGGATACAAGTCATATAGCTAAGATTACTGCAGTAGTGATGATTTAAATATCTACTTGTTATGGTAAGTTTGCTTATACAACTGTACTGTCCAGATGCTGGATTCAGTTTAGGTTTATAAAGTAAATAAATATACTTACTACTTATATAAGAAGAAATACATTTATATCATTTTCTTGTTTCTAAAAGTTAAGTTATAGGAGAATTATTTTCTGACAGCTTTGGTTTAATTTTTTAAATTCTTTGTAATTTTTAAAATATAAATATTATGTCTTCTGTGTTTTGACGTTGTTTTAGATAACCAAATAGGCCATAGGCTTATGGCTTATACTGTCACTAAGGCTCAAAAAGAAACCTGACAAATGCCTAAATTGCCTAAGACAGGTAGATCCATTTACATGACCAAGGGAAAATGAGATTCAGAGGCAGTTATAACTGCCATGAGGAAGATCTCATTATCTTCTCATTAATGTATCTCTGAAGTACACTTGTTTTACTACTAATATTCTTAGACCTATGATGGTGGTAGTATTTACACACACACACACACACACACACACACACACACACACGCACATGCACACACACATACACTCTCAGTTCCCTAGCTAACACTAGTGCTACCTCCCACACATCAAACACATACAGACACACACACACACACACACACACACACACACACACACACACACACACACACACACAAACACACATTCATGTTTATCTGACATCATTCACGACCTTACAGACACAAACACATTTCCACACACATATACATTCTAACACACAACTTTGTCATCATTGTACTTTGCTGAACTTATCTGCACCTTGACTGCTTCAGTGGAATCTATCAGTGGCTTCCAGTGTTTTGACAATTTTTAAATCCCCCCAAATACAAGGAAATTTATGTAGTTGAGCAAGACTCTGAATTGCTAAGCAGAAGAAATCATGAGCCTGAAGCATTTTTGGGAGCGGGCAGAGCACATGATTAATTAGCAGGAGCCACCCCCTTGGATTGCTTCATTAACACTCTGCTCAGCCAGTGAGACTGGTTTCCTCACTGATGCTTCTACTAAAAGGAAACCTCAGCAATTGGAATGTCTATGATTCAGAAAAGGTTACCATCGGGAAATCTGTTAATGTAAAAGTAACCTATGTGCAGTAATCCTTTCTGATTCACAGGTTGTGAGTAAAGTCTTTGTCCCTTGAGTTCAGATATTATTTATTAATTAAATTGTTTAGCTTTAGGTAGACTTTATTCAAAATGTTTTTCTATGTCCACTTTTTAATTTAATTTTTATTACTTTATTTGTATTACAGATTTTAAAATATTTTATATGATATGGAAATTTTAAGTAGCACTACTTATGGTCAGTGCATAAGCTGCTTAGATACTTGAAGACCAGAAGGCTGTGGGTTCTGTTCCCACTCTGAAGTGACTGGATTGCTCATACTGCAGTGCAGCAGTAGGAGGTCCTGCACTCCTGAATGTGCTGTCCTTTTGATGAGATGTTAAACCAAGGCTCCAGCTGCTTGAGTTGGTGGTAGCTCAGATGGGTGTAACAATCCCATGGTATCTATCAAAAAGAGTAGGGGTCCTTTATTTGTATAAAAACTCTTATTTACAAAATATTAACATGTTTACAAATATTTACATATGTACAAATATATAAATCTACAAATCTGTTTACACATATTCATAATTTCCTTTACAGTCATGCTAAATTTTCATCTTTATTAGGCCCCCACTCCTTTTTCCATAACCATCCTCTGATTTTTACTTAATAGTGCAGCTAAAATCCATTTATAATTAAACATAAAGTCATTTTTTCTTGCATTCCGTATAACCCATTTAATGTTAAATATGTATTATTTTAACATATTCTTTACTTCTGTTCTTATAAAATCTATATTTAATTGCATCCATGTTATTTTATCCACTTTTATTATATCTTCAAAAAAACCCTTCTTTACATAGTTTTCCCCATAACTTTTTTACTGTTTTACATTTCAAAAACACATGCTCCATAATTTCTTCTTCCTGACAATGTAAGCATATTCTATCATGACATTCCACTTTCTGGTTACACCATTTGCTTCTTATTTATATAGCTTTACTTTTTTAATCTGTTAGATTTTCCCATGGTTTACATAGTAATATTTTTTCATTACATTCTTATACCATACTTTTCTGTCTTTTTCTATATCATCAATTTTTATTTCCCCATTTTTTTTTCTGGTAACATTTTATTTCATTTATACACTCTCTTTTTTATTTTACTGTTTTTACCATACACTAAATTTATCATATTTATATTTATACACTTTTACTACTAATCTATCATCTTTTTCATTTATCTACTGTAAAACATTGTACAACTTTAATGAAGTAGCATATACCACTGAGTTAATTAACCTAAACCTCCTTCTTTACTTACATACAAAACTCCTCTTTTTACTGGATTTAATCTAGAATCCCATCTAAATGAAAACAAAATGTCTGCAACAATTATTTTTCAAATGCAGTTGGGAAAATAAACACACTTGCTAAGTATGCTATTTTCCCCATTAGTACTGAATTTATCAAATAAGCCTTTTTTCTGAATGATAATTTATATGTTCTCCAGAAAAGAAGTTTGCTTTATTTCTTCTACTGTTTTCCCACTGAATTCTACTTACATCTTTATTCCCAAATTTTATACCTAACATATAATTTTCACTCATTGTGAAAAATATACTCCAATATTTACTACATCACCTAAACCTTTACTTTTCTCTGTATTTAAAGCTATCCCTATCATCTCTAGATGCACATTTGTGCAAATTATTACTTCTTTTATCAAAAAATTGTTTTGAGCAATTATTGTAATGTCATCTGCATATGTTAACAGAACAGGAATTCTTAACCCTTCAGATGTTATATACCCTGCTTCCTTCTTTTTTAATTTATTTCACATAGTATCACATTCATAACTAATACAAAAAGTACACAACTCATTGGAAATCACTGTCTTACACCACTCTTCATTTGTACCTCTTGGCTTAACCAGCCATTTACGAGTATTTTTACTTTATTATTACTATATGCTGACATAGATAATTTCCTGATTTTCTGACTTACATAGATTCATAGATTCATAAAATATTACTAGGCTAACTGCTCTCCTGGACCATATTTTAAGCCTAGCCAGTTACCCCATGTGAGAATCAAACCCTGCATCTTGTGTTTCTAAGGTAAACACTTTAACCATTATGCCACCCTCCCACCCATTATATTCTTTCATACATTATATATATTTCTATACATTATATTGTTTCATTATTGCCCATAAGATTTATGTCCAGTTGTGTCAAATGCCTTGTTAAGGTCTGCTATCATGATTTTGTTTCTTATTTTCTCTACATAGTATCATCCACAGTTTCTCTAACTATCATTAATAATTCTTGACAGCCCTTCCCCTTTGTACTCCATATGCTGTCTCCCATGATATTTTCCATTTTAGTTTCAAATCCCTTTTTTATTATTTTCATAAAGATCTTATAATCATTGTTATTCAGTGCTGTTGTTCTCCAGTTTTCCATTTTATTTACAAGATATTCTAAAGATGTATTACTCGTAATTTGATGGGAATGCTAATGATTATTGTAACATCATAATAATACAGGACTGAAATTTTGAACATTTTGTTTTGTAATGTTTTGTGTTTTTTCCACTTTACCTCACCTGTTTCTTTGAAAGTATTTTACTTCTGCCTTGGCTGTTGAAGCAATAAGCAGAGTATACAATTGTTACTGTAATTCTATTTTCTGAATTACGTTACATATTTACTAACATGTTATATCTGTGTCTTATTGACTAACCTGTGCATATATAGCTGTAACACATTTTTCATTTGCAAGTAACATTTTTTTATTGCTACATGACTCCATAATGGCTAAGTGTTAGGATGATAGCTGAATAATTCCTAATAATGTCAGTGCTTTACTTGCATTTACTTATCAGTAGCTGTCTTCGTATTGTTTCAATGTAACTATTTTATACCAAAAACAGGAAATAGTTTTCCAATTATTATTAAGCTATCAAGATTTTCATTTTTTACTGATTGCAGTTTCATTATATCTGTATATAGGTTTACAGTCAGGAGTGAAAAGAGTGCTCCGTCAAAACACAGAATCGCCAGATGAGAGCTTTAGAATGCTTCCCTAACCTTAACAATCTTTTACTTTCCAAGAACACAAGTAAAATAAGTAAACGTATTGTAGTTTACCAAATCTATACAATATTCTGCATGAACTGACTAGATAAATAGATGTATTGACCAACACAGCCTCGTTATTCAGTTATATGGATTTGTCCAATTAACTGACCTTACCTAGAAGTTATAAAACAGCTAGAGGTGAGAACACTCAAGACTGTAATCTTGCTGGTATAATGGTTAAGGTGTTTACCTTATAGACACAAGGTGCAGTGTTTGATTCTCACATTGGGGGATTGGCTAGGCTTAAAATGGCCCACAAGGGCACTTAGCCTAGTACTAACCTATACATAACCACTTGGCCATATATCAGAGGCTTGGATAATGAGTCAAACCTTTAGTGACCATATGCCTACTGTTGCGTGTTTGTCAGAGCATGACCCTCAAATCACAATGTTACAACTTTCTATTGAATGTAATACCCATTGCCGTTTACACCTTTCTGCTTCACTTTTATGTGACAAGACAATTTTGTATCATCTGAATATTAACTGTGCTATTAATTATTGTAGTAAAACATTCCTCAGTGTTGTGATCAGTGTGGCTGTACTGCAGAGCAGATGGTTCCTTACTGATTAAGTACACTTCAAGAACTTAATTTGTTTCCTAGGATTGGGTTTGCAGTGTAACAGCCTCTGGTGAAACTACAGAATATGGTACTAAAATGAGAGCTGGGCCACAGGATGGAGATTTCAGTTTACTGATCAGTTTGTAACCCCATTTTTACTTGTTGTCATGAGCTGTGGATAGTGACCAAAAGCATAAGGCTGCAAATAAAAGCAGCAGGAAAAAAGTTAATTTGCAGGGTAACTGAGGGCAGTCTTCATGATAGTTTAAGGAGTTTGGCAGTGTAGGAGAACCTCAAGAGCATGGGATCTTCTGATTATCTATGTTGAGAAGTCATTTGAAGTGGTTCAGTCATACTGTCCCTGCTTTTCGGGGATGTCCCTGATTTTGACTTAAATTTTAGCTCTGTCCATCTTAATCCCTCCTAAAACTGATGACCTTTGGAGAAAAGGTGGTGAATTGCACTTAATAAAGGATGACACTAACTGGAGTTATAGACTTCTTTTACTTTAGAAAAATGTATATGAATTCACATTCTCTTATTTTGTCAATGTCTGTATTTAAACATGTCCCTGATTATCCTTGATTATTTCTGGATTTTTCCCCTGATTGGTTGAGAGAAAACTGTTCCGGCTCCTTATGAGGATGCTTCTTGAGCTCACAAGAGATGTTCCAGTCGCAGCCTATTTGGTGGTGGTCCTAGGGTGGACCCAGGACTCACTGGAGGGATTATATCACTTAGAGTGCCTGGGAATATATGGAAAGAGTGCCTGGGAATATATGGAAATACTACAGGGTGAGGTGGAGTATTTGGTGGGTATGGGGAAGTATGCTCTGTGCTGCGCAGCCTGCTACACCTACAACCTTTATCAGGCCAAGAATTTAAAAAATGGATGGATCAGAAAATCTGTGTAAAATGTGTTTACCAAAATGCTGGCTGAGGATGCAGCCTACATGATTATTAAGGAAGATCAAATTAAAAAAGCCCTGACCCAAGGAAAGGAGGGCTGCACACGATCCAGACAGAAGGTAAAGTACTGCCCTGAAGAAGGTGGTGTTGAGTAGTTCTGTCATACCTGAACTGTATAATTTATGTTTTACTGCAACCAATTCAACAGTGTTTTACTGTACGTACCATTTTGTTTTAGCTTGTCCAAGTCTTTTGGGTTTCTGATACCGTGAGGGGAATGTACCCTATTACAAAGTCAAAGTATGATTAAAGTTCATGAAATTAGTATTGTTTCAGTCTTTGATGTTACCCAGAAGTGCTCTTCTCAGCACTCGCAATGTGCCCATAACTGACTCCTTCTGTAATTCTTATGGAGTTACATGCATTGGTAACATATCTAAGTATGACTGTAAATTATTTTTTTAAGACACATTGCTCCTACTCCTAATGGAACTAACTGGGTATTCTTCTTCAAAATTGCCTCATTTCTGCCTGTACGTCCTGGTATTTTATGACTTTGGGTCTCTCTCTCTCTCTCTCTCTGTATGTAAGACACTGTAGTCACTGGGTGTAGCAATTTCAGTGATCAGTGCTACTTTTGTCTTCTTTTCATGGACTTCTATATCTGTTTTTCTCACATCTGTTTTTTGAACTGTTGGTAATGGGTGATTCCATGTGATATAAATCTCTTCATTTTTTTATAATGCTTTGTGCCTCATTTTTCCAATGTTTTTCAGCTACTTCAGTATTAAAATGTTTGCACAATCCCCAATGCAACAGTCTTGTCACATTATTATGCCTTTCTGTATACAATCCTTCTGCCAATCACATTCAACAACGAGGTGTGCAACTGTTTCCAGTTCTGTTTTACAAAATGTACATTTGTCTGTTTATCCCACATGTTCAATGGACTTTGTAAACCAGTGTGTATGTGGTCCACTATCCTGGGCTGTCAATATTAACCTTTCATCTTTTGGTTTAAATTCACCTCTCCTTAAACATTCCTGCATTTAGTCTTGATCAGCATGAGCTTGTTCCAGGAGTTTCCTGTACTTGCAACTATGTTTATGTTTTTTCCACATTTCTTGCCTTCTCATCTAGTCCTTCACCTTATAATTTTTCTTTTGTTTTTTTTTTTTTTTTTTTGGCACATTGCTGTTGCACATTTATCAAGACCAAATGACCCCCTTTTAGTTTGCATAATGCAGTTCAAGACTTTTCCAGGAAGGTATCACACTGATGATGTCATATAAGCACACACACCACAACTTGCCTTGATAAAAATAAAAAACACATAATAGTGAATATTCATAGGTTAGTATTAAGCTAACTGCCCTTATGGACCACTTTAGGCCTTGGCAATTATCCCATCTGAGAATCAAACTCTGCATCTTGTGTCTTTAAGGTAAACACATTGACCATTTGCCAACTCCCCCCCCCCACTAGTAATGTTTTACTAGTCATAATACCCTTAGCTGTATATTTTGTTTCCTTAGTGGGGGGGGGATGATGACCCCCTTAACAACCTTTCAAAAACTGGACAGGACCAAAAGTTAACGGAAGTACTAGTCTTACTATTTGAAAGAGTACAAGAAGTTTTTTTTCCCCCAAATAACCGAGCACACGACTTGGAATATAAGTCATGCATTCTCAGAGTTTTGCAGAGAAATTCTGTAGAAAGGAGAATTCTTAGAACAAAGTTAAGGAAATGTGTAGTAAAATATTGACACCTGTTAACTAGAACTTCATGTTGAGGTGGCTAGTGGTACTTATTACTCTACGTACTACTAGAGTTCCAGAGACACCGGTCCTTTCATCAGTGAGCATGTATCTATGGAGAGTGCAGGCATGAAGATGCATTTGTGTCTTCTTGCATCACATAGATTTTTGCAGCTGCATGAATCCAAACACTACAGAGATGCAATGTGTCATACAGTGTGCTACTCACACTAATTAGGCAACAGGGTGCAGCATGCTTATTAAGGAATATTGTATCCTGACAGACAGTAGCAGCCTGCTACTCACACTAGTTAGGCAACAGGGTGCAGCATGCTTATTAAGGAGTATTGTAGCCTGACAGACAGGTAGCAACCTGCTATTCACACTAGTTAGTCAACAGGGTGCAGCATGCTTATTAAAGAATATTGTATCCTAACAGACAGGTAGCAGGACACGTTTATGTTACACTGTATCTTATGTTATGTTGCGATCAGATTTTGTAGTCTGTACAGTCTCATGCCGAAAGTGCCTTTAAAAATAATGTTGTAATTATTAAAATACATGACCCTCATATTTTTATTTACAGCAAATCTTAGGTGGTAGTTTAGAAGACATGTTAATGATAAGTAGAATATATATGTTTGCAGTTTTGTTGTACATCTGTCTATGAAATGTAAAATGTGTGTTTCTTCCTAACTCTTGTCTGTTCATTTTAAATCTTAGATGCTCCTGAAATAAATAAAACTGTAACATCCGACAAAGCACTGGAAGGTAGTAATGCGACCCTAACCTGTCAAGCCACTGGAAATCCTTTTCCTCAAATAACATGGCTCAAAAATGGTGAAACTGTTGGTGATAGAGAGACTCTAACAATTGTTAATGTGTCTAAAAACAGTACTGGAGCCTATCGATGTGAAGTTACAAACCATAAAGGAAAGGATAACCACACTGTAATTTTCACAACAGAATGTAAGTAATTCATTTTCTTATGTTCATTCATTAATTCATTCATTATCTGATAACCTGCTTTTATCAGAGGGAGATGGAGACTATCCTGGCACTTGGTGGGCACAAAGCAAAGGAGCTAATCTGGATGGAATGGCAGTCCATTGCAGAGCTCGTGAATATACACTCACTGATACACTGAATGCATACTTATGGGTAATCTAGAGACTTGTCAGACCACTTGTACTTGTTTTTGGGATATGGGGACAAAGCATAGCATGCAGCAAAACTTCACGTAGACATGCACACTCCACCAAGAAAACACCCCATCCAGGAGCCAGACTAGAGAACAAATCCCTGTCTTTCAGAAGTACAATCCACTGTGCCACCCCTTTTTATCATAAATTAAATTATATGTAAAATATGTGCAGTTTAGTGGCAAATATGTTGGTTGAGAGGTCTAGAAAAATCAAGCATCATAATTCGCCCAGCCTGACTTATTACAATAATTGGACTGTCTCAAAAAATGTGATTTTTACTACTGCCCTGTCAGCCACTGAAGACCAGGCATCATGACAAACCCCTGAAAGCCTGCAGTGCACATCTTGCATTGCTCAGTCTAGTAAAATCATTGCCTGGTATTTTTCTTTTCCCAACATTAGTCATGTTACACTTGAATGTGACAAACGAACTTCCCTGTAACAGCCAATATCATTTCATGGATAAGTGGGATACCAATGTCCTGATGTCTGTCTGAGTCCCCAGTGACTAAATATTTTTTTGGATGAACGTGTATGGCCACTCACTTAGCCAGCTGATACACACATGTGCTGCTGAGAGCAAAGGAGGACACTTGAAAATTATACAAATGTGCTGAATTTACATGAGCCCTTCAAGCGGTATCAGTGATCACTTTATGACAGTCCTGACTACCTTGAG
Organism: Protopterus annectens; assembly: GCF_019279795.1. Classification (NCBI taxonomy): domain Eukaryota; kingdom Metazoa; phylum Chordata; order Ceratodontiformes; family Protopteridae; genus Protopterus; species Protopterus annectens. Next base: position 1,714,252,048 of record NC_056743.1, on the reverse strand, counting down.
CCCACTCCCAAAAATTGAGCTGAATAGTATGTAGGCTGCCACCCTTTATTATCCATTTTAGCTGTCTTTATAGTCAATCCTACATAGAGTACAGCCCATGTTTGTCTTTATTCACTACAATTCTACACATGCCCCATGCATTCTTGGTCTTGCAGCTGTGACAGTTAGCTATGTGCTCCATCCCCTTATCTGAATATTGAATGCATTAATGCAGGGTGTTGGTACTTCCTAGGCCTGTGGGCCATTAATGATTCCCAACAGTGTAATGCAGTTTGACCATTCAGTGAATGTACCACTAGCACCACGTGCAGTGTCATTCCTGTATTTGACTGGCTACAGGCAGCCATGCTGATCATGGTCAACTACATTATTACCTGCTAACATTATTACTAAATGTTATTTGCCCTATCAAGTCTCTCTCAGTTTTCTATAATTAGGTTGCTTTTGCAGACTGTAACTGGATCCTGGCATCTCTCACCCATGACTATGTGTGGAACATGCCATGTAATCTCTGTCATGTTGCTCAGTAAGTCAGATGGCATCGACTGTTAGATCTTATATCATTTGGGCTATTTTTCATAGGTTTATAGGTTGCTACTACTCTATCGGCCCTAAGACTATACAAGCCTAGCCATAACTATTCCCTGGCTATTTTATCTTAGAGTATTTACAGACAAATCCTATTTCATCGGTCTGTCCAATCTGACTGCTGCGTACCAAGCCAGTCCTTAGATCTGATCCATTCCAGTCATTCCCTCATGCTCTACTGCCTCAAGTTCCTGCAGAATTTCCCTTCATCCCTTGCATAGCTTCCCTTCAGCTTGGTCTTGCTTCTATAAGAAAAAGATCACATCCATTGTTAAAGCTAAGTGCTCTACTTATACTTTGTTAATTAGGTATTATATCTCTTGATCAGAAGTAGTTGACTTCATTCTTTCTGCACATATGGGTATACGGATCCGATTCGGATCCGAGCCGGCAAAACATTTCAAGCATCAACTCCGAGCTCCAAGCTCCTCTCTTACCTATTTTACATCACTTCCTCCTATCTAGCCCCAGATCTCGTTTGCCACTCTAAGAGTCAGCATCGTGGTCTCTGAGCGCTAAGCAAGGTGGTAAGGTTTTTTGGTCTTTTTGTGATAGTTGAGTGTGAATACCTTTCCCTTTTTTTCCTCCCTTTGCGTTTGGTCGTCGTGTTAGTTGTAAAAAAAAAAAAAAAAAAAAAGTTATAAGTGTTTTTTTTTTTTTTTTTTTGTGATACTGGTTTCCCGCCTAGGCCCAATCCCTGTTTAAGTGTGTGTGAGTGGGCCGTTAGGGCTTTTACTGTCTCTACTATGGCTGAACAGCCTAAGGTTCTTTTTTAAGAAGTGCACAGAGTGTGGTCATAAGCTCTCACCAGCCGATGGCCACACTCTGTGTGTTCTTTGTTTAGGGGTTGCCCATCTGTCTGCATCCTATGACATTTGTTTAGGCTTTAACCCTAGGGCGTTGAAGGATCGTCAGGCTAAGCATGTGGCTAAGGGTCTGCTACCAGCTTCTGCCCTGGAGTCTGCCTTGGTTTCCTCCCCAGCCAGTGACACTGTGCAGGCAGGGACTCAACCTCCCGCCAGGCCTGCTTCATCGGAGTTGTCCCAGAGAGGTAGGGACAGAAGGGAGAAGGAGAAGCGCCACAAAGAGAGGGACAGGCCAAGAAAAAAATCACCGGACAGGGAGTCTTTCTCCAGCCCCTCTTCAAAGGCACCCAGGTCTTGTTCTCCTCGGCTCCGCTCTCCCTGTTTCTCGCTGGAGCCAATGGAGCCATCGAAGCTGAGGCACTACCCTCAGATCCGGCCCAGACCCGAGTCGGTCGCTTCCTCCAGGTCGACTCGGAGTGTCTCCAACCTTGATATGGACAGGCTGATAAGGAGGTTCATCCAGAACCAGATTCAGATGGGGGTCTTGCCAGGGCCCTCTCCCATTGGGAGAGGGTCCTTCTTCAACTATGTTCCACCCTATTGCTCCTTCCCCGATCTGACCTGACACTTCGAGGTTCTCGGGTCCGAGACCTTTCGGAGCTGTTGGGTCAGTGCCTATGGTTCTCATTTCCTCAATGCCGGCCATCACCTTGAATTCCTCGGATCCGATCTCGGATCCAGGGGACTCTCGGAGCCATGGTCGGGGAGTCAGACCCAAGGATCGAGATCTCGCTCTTTCGGATCCCATCCTCGGTGCCCGGACTACCCCACCGTCGGTCCAATCCCCTGCTTCGGTGCCGGGGAGAGCCTCATCCTTACATTCTACGGAGGTGTGCTCTCCATCGGCATTCGGAACAGTGGAAAGGGTTGTCTCCCAGGGGTTGAGACCACAGCTCACCTACTCGGATCCTACCCAGATCCCTCTGATTTTGGATTCTGCTCCCATTACCCTGTCTCAGGGACAGCCCGTGCTAAAGCAACCCCAGGTTGTTCCCCTCAGGGAACCCCTGGAGGCTTACAAATCCTCTCCAGAGAGTCCCGCTGGAGAGGAACCTCATAAGCGCAAGTATAAGAGGAGGCACTTGGACTCCCCTGAATCCATTACCACTGATACGGACTTGGATGAAGGAGAGGGTTCCTCCAGATCACCTACCGAGGACGTCTCGTTCTGAGACATTATGGAGATCCTCCGCCAAAGAGGAGGTTGGTCAGCCCCCAAACCCTCTGCGGATGAGTCCGTGTTCCTGGAGGCCTTTGGCGTGGGCCATCTACTTCCTGGGTCTCCCCTCCAGTGGACCCCTTGGTGGACCTCATCACCACTAGGGCATGGAAGGATCCTGACACCGTAGAGCCTATACCCAAAATGCCAGACAAAATTCTTTCCCCGCCATCAGACATGTAGGCATGGTCCAAAGGAGCCCCGGTAGACACTTTGGTGGTTGCAGCTGCCACAAAGAAGGAACTGGCACAGGAGAGTTCCTCGGTTCATCCACCAGACAAAGAGTCCAGGTCGATGGATCATTTTGGGAAGCACATATGTACTCATCAGCGACATTTTCTATTTGTGCGCTGAATTACTTGGCACATGTTATCCGACTGCAGTGAGACCTTATATCAGAACTAACTGAGTCGCCCCCGGAGTCTCTGTCACAACAGGACAAGCAGTCTTTCACTGCGAAGATGACTACACTGAAATCAGTGACTAATACCTGTATGCCTCTCCTCTCTCATGCTACAGAGGGAGCCGCTAGAGCTGCTGGTACAGGCGTTGCCTTGAGGCATCACACCTGGATCAGGCTGTGTCAATTTGCGGACCCCTTTAAGGCATCTTTCATCAACGCTCCTTTCGATTGATCATCCTTCTTTGGGAAGACTGTACGTGACACACTAACCCAGAGTGAGAAGGACAGAAAGACTTTGTCAGCCATTGGAATCCACTTCTCTAACCCCCAGAGGTCCTATTCCAGGAACCAAAAGGGGCAAAAGAAGATGTGGTTCTGGAATTCACAGTCCTTTCATGACACTCAGGAATATTCATCCCCCAGAGGCAGAGGGGGACAAGACTGACGCCGTCCCAGAGGCATAGGGGGTCCCAGAAACTTTGGGTCTAGGGAACCTTTTTCAGACAGACCCGCACAGCAACCCTGAGGGGTTGCCCGGCTGCTCTACTCTGGAGGCAGTCGGGGGAAGATTTTCCTTACATCCAGCGGCATGGGAGTCCATTACTGTAGACCACTGGGTGGTAAACATCATATCCAGAGGATATTCTATCCCCTTCATTTCATGTCCCATAACTCCAGCACGCCTTCCAGATGTTCCATCTGCTCACAGGAAGGCTGCAGCAGAAGTTTTGAAGCTGCTACAAAAATGAGCCATCGAGCTGATCCCCCCAGATCAGTCCAGATCAGGCATCTACTCCAGGTTCTTTTTAGTGCCAAAGAAGACGGGGAACCTCAGGCCCATTCTGGACCTGTCTATCCTCAACCGGTCGGTAGAGAAACAAAACTTCCAGATGATCACTCTGCAGTCCATTCTACCGTTTCTGAGAGAATGCGACTGGATGTGCTCGTTAGACCTCCAGGACACTTACTAGCACATCAAGGTCCACAGGAGCTTCAAGAGGTTTCTACGCTTTCGGCTAGGGGCCAGTCACTTTCAATTCAGAGCCCTACCCTTTGGCCTCACCACAGCCCCCAGGGTGTTCACCATGGTTATGGCGGTCGTAGCGGCTCACGTGAGACATCAGGGCATTCAGGTATTCCCCTACCTAGACGACTGGCTCTTCGCTGCATCCAACAAACGTCTCTTGTGTCAGGCCCTAAACTACTTCCTCAGTCTGGCTCACAAGTTAGGCATCACGATCAATATCAACAAGTCCCACCTGGCTCCGGTTCAGATCATAAACTTCATCGGGGCACGGTTGGATTCGATTCAGTCAAAGATTTTTCTCACCCCGGAAAGGATAGAAAATCTCAGACTCCATGTATCGGCGATCTTGGATCACTGGGTAGTCACAGCAGCCGATGTTCTCAGGGCCCTGGGTTAGATGGCAGCCGCAATCTCTATCCTCTCACATGAGAGTCCTTCAGTGGAATCTAGCAGTTCAATGGTCCTGGCTAGACCTTCCGATGAATTTCCACATCCGAATCAATCGGACATGCAGAATGTCACTCCAGTGGTGGCTTCAATCAGCGGACATTTTTGCGGGCCACAGCTTTCTAGCCCCTCTGGCTCAAGCCACGGTGACCACGGACACTTCCCAGCTTGGGTGGGGGGGCACTTCCTGGGAAGAACCTCCAGAGACCAAGCTACACATCAGTGTCCTGGAGATGAGGGCAGTGCTTTTAGCGTTGAGAGCCTTCCACCCTGAGCTACCTCCAGGGACTGTAGCCATTCAATCAGACAACATGTCTGTAGTCCGGTATATAAACAAACAGGGAGGGACCTGATCCTACCCCCTTTGTCGCGAGGCCATGAGGGTTTGGGAGTAGGCCATATCCACCAGCCAGTTTCTCATAGCAAAGCATATCTCGGGACGCTCCAACATTCTAGCAGACAGTCTCAGCAGGGCAATTCTTCTGCCTTATGAGTGGTCTCAGAAACCATCAAGTGGCGGAGAAGATCTTCCGTGTTTGGGGTCAACCTTGCTGCGATCATTTCGCATCTCCTTCCAACGCGAAGTGCAGCAACGTCTTCACTCTGATCCCCCCTCTGGGGGATGTCCCCAGGGACGCTCTAGTCCATGCTTGGCCTCCCGGGTTACTGTATGCTTATCCCCCGTTACCTCTTATTCCAAAGTTCCTTCAGAGAGCTTGCCAGCTGCAGTGCAAAGTCATTCTCATAGCTCCTTTCTGGCCGCGTCAAGTGTGGTTTCCCTTCCTATGGTCTCACCTGTTGGCTCCTCCATGGACTCTAGATCCATGCCCGGATCTGATTTCTCGCCCATTGGGCTTGCCCCTGCCCAGCCTGGACAGTCTCAAGCTGATGGCATGGCTGCTTCAGTACCCATGATCATCAGGACTCCTGGACTTTCTTCCCCTGTTAAGAATATTCTGGTAGCTTCCCTTAAAGCCTCCACTAGGAAACTCTACCATAGCAAGTGGAGACGTTTTTGCATTTGGGCCTCTCAGCGCAATCTGAACCTGTTTACAGCCCCCGTTCCGGTCATACTGGATTTTCTGGCCGATCTTTTTCAATTAGGCGCAAGTGCTTCCACCATCAAGGTTCAGCTGGCTGCCATCTCTAATTTTCATGTGGGTGAAAATAAGGTTGCTCTGGCTTCTGCCAAATTGTGTAAAGCTTTCCTGAAGGGCACTTTTTTATTGCGACCACCAGTTAAAGAAACAGTGCCTCCCTGGGATCTGACTTTAGTCCTTCAGGCTTTGACCACTCCCCCTTTTGCGCCAGCCGGTTCAGTTCCGATGAAGTTTTTGTCTTGGAAGACAGCCTTCTTGGTCGCCATCACTTCAGCCAAGAGAGTTTCAGAGTTGCAGGCCTTATCCTCATTGCCCCCCTATTTGGTTTTCCACAAGGATAGGGTTTCGCTGTGTACGAACCCTTCCTTTCTTCCCAAGGTGTCCTCAGCAGCCAATATTAATCAGTCTATAAATTTGCCAGTCTTCTTCCCAAATTTCCAAAATAGAGGTGAACGTAAGCTTCATTTATTGGATGTCCATACACAGCTTCATTTTTACCTCCATAGGACTAAACCCTTCCGGAAGTCGGATCAATTGTTTGTCTCTTTTTCAAAACCATTTTTGGGCAAAGCAGTTTCGAAAGTGTCCTTAGCAAGGTGGATCACTCTTTGTATTGCACAGGTTTATAAGGACAAAGGTTTATCTCCTCCTGGTGTATTGAAGGCTCATTCCACTAGAGCAATGGCCACTTCTGCAGCTTTCTGGTAAAGAGTTCCATTAGATGATATTTGTGCAGCAGCGACTTGGGCCAATTCACACACATTCATCTCTCATTATAAATTGGATCTTATTTCTAGAGGGAGAGCATCCTTTGGCTCTACGGTGCTCAGAAATATCCTTCCATACGGGCCTCCCAGGAATACTAGTAGCTGGGGACTCTGTCCCATATGTCCAGAAAGAATGAAGTCAACTACTTCAGATAAAGAAGTTATGTTCTTACCATAACGTTCCATCTGAGTAGTAGACTTCATTCTTCTGCACCTTCCCTCCATCCCCCCCACTCTTCAGGTTTTTCCTGTTTAGGATTGTGGTTATGTTGCCATTTAGTGTCAGCAAACTCAATCTGGGGCTAGATAGGAGGAAGTGATGTAATATAGGTAAGGGAGGAGCTTGGAGCTGATGTTTGAAAAGTGTGAATCGGATCTGTATACCCATATGTGCAGAAGAATGAAGTCTACTACTCAGATGGAACATTATGGTAAGAACATAGCTTCTTTTTTTTTAAGATTACATTTATTTTCAGGCTAACTGTAATTACTCTTTACTTTAGTTTTACTGTTTTCTTGTTATTTATAGCTTTGGGGTCTATATTACATCATCGAACTCACGGGAGTTCGAACGATGCAATATTGAACCATGAAGTTCGAAAACCAAAAAATATGAAAACACAGAACAGCAATATTTTTTTTTCCAGGGAAAAAAATCGCTATTCCTGTACAAAAAAAAAAAACCACGTACCCTTTAAACTTAAACTAATGTACACCCCCCATACCTAAATATACCAACTCCGAGATCGCACCACAGTGGAGGAAATAGCAAAGCTGCAAAAACGGCCCACCAATTTTTTTCCCTGGGAAAATAATTGGTGTTTCGTGGCTTCGCTATTTTCGCATTTTGAACATATGGGTTCGATATTACAACGTTCGGACTCCTGTGAGTTCAACGTTGTAATATAGACCCATAACTTTGTATGCCTCACCTTCTGTATGCTATCTTATTCCTAGAAGAATTAAAAAAAAGTTGTTTCTAGTCAGCTAATTTTTTCTTCTTACTGTTTGTATAATTATTGTTTTGCTATATTTTAAAATGTTTTAAGAAGGTATGGACAAAACCTATAAAAATGCACAAAAATGCGGCCTTAAGCTTCCCCCACAGGTTAGCTGTGAATTATGTGTTGCCTCTTGAGGCCATAGCACTTAAATGTTGATTGCTGTATATGTAAGGGCTTTGGCCCATGTTCCCTTGCAGGTAGGAGTTCCAGGCTAATTATCAAAGGTCTCCTCCTTCCTAACCAGTCAAAACAACATGAGAAGAGAAATGAGAAGGACAAAGATAAGGACAGGGAAAGCAAGAAGAGTAGAAATGAGGAGTAAGCTTCTTTTTCTTCTTCTCCTTCTATTTCCATCCCCAATGTGCCAAGACAAAAGACATCCCTGACTATGGCACTGAGACCCAAATCTCCTCAGCTAGAAGACCATAGTAAATAAGGGAAATGTTTCCAGTTAAAACAAAGAGCGGGCATTCTTCTAAGAGGGACTTATCCCATTTTCTGTTTTCTATGCTCCGCTTAGCTGCTTCAGTAAAGCCTCTCATGTCCATTTGCAGCACACCAGAAGCTGATTGGGAACTTGTAATAAGGTACTTACTTTAGATGCAGATTTAGTTGGCATCATCCCATTCCCTTCCTGTCCTAGGGTGGATCGGTTTGTCCCCCACACTATTATTAGCTCCTTCTCCAATACCTGTCTCCACACCAAAAAGAATTCAGTCAAGTTTTCAGCTGACCATCACCCCAACAAGGAGTCTAAGACTATGGACAGGAGGGGAAAGCAGGCCTATGTCATAGGCACCTTTGCCCGGGAAAGCATTAAACTACTTAAGAAATACAAATCCATTCCAAAGGGGCCTACCAAAGCAGGATGTGGACATTTTGGGACAGCCTTTGACTCGGGAGTTTACGAAACAACTTCAGACCACACTGAAAACTATATTTAATGTTACCAACCTGTCCATGTGGCTATATCACCCCCTGTACTACCTTAGTAATGGGTGCTAACCCTAACGCTAACACTGCCCCTTCCCCAACCCTAACCAAATACATTAACTTAAGAAAAACTTTCCCATAACACTGGCACTACGTAAGACGCGCCCAGATGCACAAAACCCCCTTACTTAACCCTAACCCTAAAATAAACACACTCACACACAAACATACAAAGCATATCCCAAAACCTAACCTTGACTACCACGCACACACAAATGATACTACCCCCCTCCAGTCCCACTCACCTTTCAAGATGAAAAAGTCACTCGACATTCTGAAGGTTCAGGTATCTATTCATTCAGTACTAAGTACCACCCCTAGCACTCAGCGACCAAACTGACATTCAATCAACTTGAGGGAAGCAAAGGAATGAAAGCACTAAACTGAAATCCGGCCTCAGTGTTTTATTCTCCATTCATAGATTTTTACAAAGTTTGTTTTTTTATTTTACTTAGTGTTACTTTGTTGTTCAGTAATAACACGGTTGTTTAGTATATATACATACATGTTTGTATATACATATAGATAGATGTCTGTGTGATTCTGTGTTTGGTAGGCATCAAACTCAGTTTAAGGGTAACTACACAGGGGATGATGGGAAAGTTTGCAGGAGCTTAAGGTGCTAGAACAGCAACAAATGGCCAGATCAGATCCGAAGAGCATCTCTATACACAAGTGTCATAGAAGGACTCAGATGAAAAGGATCCAGTGTTATGGTAAGTACATAGCATTTATTTCATTCTCACTCTCCAGTATGTTAAACAAAAGCCATATGGCTTTCTAATTCACAGTCCCTAACTGCATTTTTTTAGTTGGATGGAGAAATTTCTGTCCAGCTTAAGTATGTTGCATTATGTTTGTATTTGGATCGGTTATTTGAAGTTTGCAGTACTGTAGGAGCAGGTTCACAAGGAAGCCAGTAAATGTGGTCTGATCTGTCACCAAGTTGAAAAAATCTGAAATTACTTCTATAATACTTAGTTAGATATTCTACTTTGTCTTCTGAAAGCGTAATCTGTTTTTGTGCCACTGATTTGCTTGCCCCCCATAGCAGCACAGTTTTTGACTTTAGCATGTCTACATGCAGTTCATTGCAAACTTTTATTACCTAACCCACTACCTCTTAGTATGTTTTTATGTCAACGTCCTAAATCACACCCACAGAGTGCAGGGGCTGTTTGTGTCTTCTTGTGTAACATAGATTGCTGCAACTGCATTAAACAGAATGCTGAAAGGATGTGTTGCCATATTTGGATGCTCTCAGTTTGAGTTTTTCATAAACGCAGTGCAGTCTAACCTGTATAGAGTAAGTTTTCAGGGTTGACGAATTTCAGTGCCAGGCAGTGCAGCTTAGCAGGTATTCATTTAGATACTAGTAGAAATGTAGTCATTATTTGTGGCCAGGCCACTTTGCTGAAAATAAATGCATAAACCAGCAGTTCTTTAACAGTTGTTCCCTAGGCATTATGTTAATAATAACATTTATTCCCAAAATCCTTTAATTGCAAAGACCACAGTATGTGGGATCAAAAGTGGCCAGTGACAGTGATAAAGGTGGTGTCCTCTTGAACATAGTCACTAGTAAGAGAGGTTCATACTTTTCTTTATGTTTTATCGGCATGAAGTTGTTGCCCTTAAACAAGCACAGAATCACTTTCGCTAGCACCTTTGAACATATTCAATATTTTAAGAGTCAAGACATCCAAATTTCTACATTTAAACTGACATTTTTATAGGATGAAAATTAAAATTAAATTTACAGTAGAGCAACTCGCAATTCTGCAGAACAAAACTCTGTCAGTATCTCATCAAGGGTAAAATTAGGTATGAGATTCATTTTTCACCTTTTGCCATATAGATGTTCTTCATCTTAATCACTGCTGCAGTAGCCTAAACTGTGTGGATTATATTTTACCAAGGATGTAACAGATGGCCAACTTCCAAAGCTACAGGGCACCTTCTACATCCCAAACTGTCTGACACCTCAAGTTAAACTGACTAAAAGACAAGTTTGGGCACCATGCCCTTCAGAGCTTTATTGCCAGCAAAGAGTATGCTTTTCTGAGGCTTTTGAGGATCAGCAGTCGGCTTGCTCTGTTCCTTTCCCTGATAGATAAGTTACCTTTTGAGGAAAAAAACTTCCATTATTTATTTTTTTGTTTATTGTTAATACTTTCTTCTTCAGGAAAGTTATTTTAAAGCTAAGAGGCTAGGTTTTAATGAACTGTTATGAGACTGTACTGTACTTTTAAACAGAAGCGCTCATTTTACGTATCAGTATAAAAGCTGTTTAAAATGACTGTAAACCATTGGAAAAATGTGTTTATTTTATTTTGTGGGGTGGGCAAAGTGTTTTAAATTGCTTTTTACTATGTTTCTGAAAAAAATTGACTTTTAAAAACTTTTGGTTTTACTGGCATTTGATGCTTACTTTCCCATGTTTCTGAAAAAAATTGACTTTTAAAAACTTTTAGTTATGTACTTACCATAACGATAGATGTATGTGATCCATCTCACCTACATTCATAACTGATGGGCTCGGAGCCGAGAATCGGGTCCGACTCGGCCGATACACTAGCACGAAGTCTCTCATAGGCTGGGCCAACCCCTTATCCCAGGATGCACCATGCCCAAACCCCCAGATCTTGTTTGCCCCACAACAACTCATCCACATGTACCAATCCGAAAAAAAAAATAATACCTTCCATGAAACTACACAACAGTGTTTCCTCCAGATCCAACAGGTAGGGGGAAGGAGGGTGGGTACGTAAGAATGTAGGCAAGATGGATCACATACATCTATCGTTATGGTAAGTACATAACTAAAAGATGTAACGCGATCCTATCTCGGCTACATTCATAACTGATGGGACAGCATCCCTAGCACCTAGATCCTGGGAGGCTCACTGGAAAACACTCCTGAGCACTGTGGAACCAAAGGACGCCCGACCCCTAGACGCCACGTCCAGTTTGTAATGAGAAATAAATGTATGTGGAGAAGCCCAAGTGGCCACTGCACATATCTCATCCACAGACAGTCTGGCATGGAAGGCCACTGAAGTTGCCATAGCCCTAGTAGAATGTGCTCTAACTGGAAATGGAAGGTCCCTTCCTGTTGATGCATAAATAAATGAAACACAATCCCTAATCCACCTAGCAATAGTGGTCTTAGTTACTGCTTTGCCAATCCTGTTATCCGCAAAGGCCACAAACAACTGGTCTGATTTCCTCTGCTGCTGTGTCCTATCTAAGTAAAACCTCAGTTGTCTATGCACATCCAACTGATGAAGTCTGTATTCTGCCTTGTTGGAAAATTTCAGAAAGAAAACTGGTAGCTCTATAGATTGTTGCAGACAAAGAGCAGAAGAAACCTTAGGAAGAAATGACGGATTTAATCTTAGAGATACACTATCCTTATGAAAGATCAGATAAGGAGGCTTGACAGAAAGGGCTTGAAGCTCCGAAACCCTTCTGGCTGAAGTAATAGCTACCAAGAAGGCAGTCTTCCAAGATAGGAATTTTTGCTCACAAGTGGCCGTCGGCTCGAAGGGATGAGACGTCAAGGCTCCTAGAACCACATTCAAATCCCATGGCAAAACAGGTTGCAACACCGGGGGGGCGAAGCAACCAAGCTCCCTTGAGAAAGGCCTTACACAACTTATGACTCATGAGTGAAGGCTCAAAGGCAACATGATAATTAGAAATCGCTGCCAATTGGACTTTAAGCATGGAGACAGCAGAACCCTGTCTAAAAAGAGTTGCCAAAAAATCTAATACTGCCGACACCGGGGCTGTCAGAGGGTCAAGGCTGTGCCGCTGGGCCCAAATGGCAAACCTTTTCCATTTATTAGAATATATCTCCTTAGTGGAAGCTCTGTGGGAAGAAGACAGAATCTGGACCACCTCAGGCGAAAGGATATGCTGTCTGACTAAGGTCGGAAGTGGAGCAGCCAAGCCGCTAGCTTGAGAGTTTGCAGTGATGGATGGGCCTGACCCGACTGAAGAGTCAGGAGGTCTGGAACTGGGTCCAGAATCCAAGGACCCTCCACTGCATGCTTCCAAAGGAAGGGAAACCAAATTTGGCGGGACCAGTGTGGTGCGATCAAAATCATGCTGCTTCCCAAGCAGATCGCCTTCTGAATCACCTTTGGCAGTAGAGGGACCGGAGGGAAGGCGTAGAGCAGACCGGAGGGCCAATTGTGGACTAGAGCTTCCCTGGGTGACCCCCCCTGGGGGGGGAATCAGGGAGAAGAAATTGCTGCACTTCGCATTCCAGGGGCTGGCGAAAAGGTCGCAGCAGGGAAACCCCCACTTGGAGAAGATCCGAGCCGCTACTTGGTCATTCAGGGACCACTCGTGAGGCATCAGAATAACTCTGCTCAGCCTGTCTGCTATCACATTAGACTTCGCCGGAATGTGCATTGCCAGTAGAGCTCTCTGGGAAGCGATCGCCGAATTCCACACTCTCATGGCTTCTCTGCAAAGAGGATAAGACCTGGTTCCTCCCTGCTTGTTCAGGTACCATACCACCACCATATTGTCTGAGAAGATTGTGATGGTACCCTTGGGAAGAGAGCTGTGAAGTGCCTGCAATGCTAGAAGCACTGCCCTCATTTCCAGAACATTGATATGCAAGTGGGTTTCATGATCTTGCCACGTGCCTTGAACCGTCCTGCCCAGGTAATGCCCCCCCCACCCTATCTGGGAGGCGTCCATGGTCACTGTGGCAATGGAGGAGGGGGGGGCAGAAGAATCTCCCCTGGTTCAGGTTGGAGGAGAGGAGCCACCAATGAAGATCTCGCCGGCATGTTTCCGTGATGAGAATTGGGTAGGACAATGGCAGTTCTTGGTATGACCACTGGGTCGACAGGAGCCATTGAAGAATTTGCATGTGCAATCTTGCCAGAGGGACCAGAAGAATGGAGGCCGCCATCGATCCCAAAAGCTGAAGGGCCATCCTGGCTGGGGCTTTCCGTCGGGGCAGTAAGGCTAGGACTTGGTCCTGTAGTATCTTTATCCTCTCTGTTGGAAGGAATGCTCGCATCTCTACAGAGTCTAGCTCTGCGCCTATAAAGGCAACACGCTGTGATGGCAGCAATACAGACCTTTCCCAGTTGAATGTAATTCCTAATAGATGTCCAAACTCGATGGTAGCACTCACGGCCAGAGTAAGAAGATGCCTGGTGGGAGCGGTGAGGAGCCAGTCGTCCAGATATGGAAACACCTGGAATCCCAGACGTCTCAAGTGAGCTGTCACCACTGCCAGACATTTGGTAAACACCCTGGGGGCTGTGGTGAGACCAAAGGGCAGGGCCCAGAACTGGAAGTGACTGGCTTCTAGGTGGAAGCGTAAATGGATCCTGGACACTCTGTTTATCTTGATGTGATAATAGGCGTCCTTGAGATCGATGGAGCACATCCATACTCCTTTTTCCAGCAATGGGAAAATGGATTGCAACGTGACCATCCGGAACTTGGACTTCTTTACAAAGCGGTTTAGGCGGCTGAGATCCAGAATGGGTCTCAAGTCCCCTGTTCTTTTTGGCACCAAAAATAACCTTGAGTAAGTTCCTAATTCGGTCTGGTCTGCGGTGACTGGTTGGATGACTCCCTTTCTGAGCAGCTTTGCGACCTCTATAGCTGCTTGATCCCGTTGACTGGGTGGCACGTCCGTGATTTTCCTTGACGGTGGAGGGGGACAGATAAAGGGGATGGTGTAACCTCCGGCGATGATATGAAGCACCCACTGATCCTGAGTGATGGAACCCCAGGCCCTTGGATGCTCCGAGAATCGACCCCTGACTGGCTCCGGAGACGCACAGTCGGGTAGTCCCTCAGGGACGCTGGAAGGAGGAACCACGAAAGGATTCGCGGTCTCCTGAGTTGCGGGTGCCTCCGCTGCCTCTAGGGCAACGTCTTCCAGAATAACTCCCCCCCCTGCCTCTGGAAGGGGGGTCAATCTGATGGGCATGGAAAGACTTTTGGGACTTTCTGAACCACATCTTTCCTCCCCTCTGAGCCTTGGGATAAGGTCTAGAGGGAAGCGAAAAACGGGCCCCAACAGCAGACAAAGTCTTACCCTCCTGCTCACATCTAGTGATTGTGTCTTTCACCTTGGGTCCAAAGAGAGAGGACCCATCGAATGGAGCGTCTGTGAAGGAAGACTTGAACGCCTCCGCAAAGTGACACAAGCGCATCCAGGCTTGCCTCCTAAGGGCTATGCCCGAACTCACTGCCCTACCCGCCCTTCGGCTGCATAAGATATGAGCCTCATGGATGAGTTAATAATCGATGAAAGGGTAGACAGCTGTGCGTTGACAGACTGTGTCAATGCCTCAGGCACATTACCCTACAGGGTATCTCCCAACTCCTTTATGAGATCCCTTTGGAGCCTCGTAAAGTGACACAAATAATTCAGTGACCACCGAGTAAAGGTCGCTGAAGTCAGGGTATGCTTTAAGTACCTATCCATGCTCCTGTACTCCTTGTCAGGAGGATGGATAGAAGTAGATGCCTCTGCCACATCCTGCTGGGTGGCAGACGCCACCACCATAGCATCAACCGGAACTCCCTTGGTTAGAAAATCCTTGCCAAGGGGTGCGGATAAAAATTTGTTGGGGCGAGAAGGAACTGGCTCCACAGAATCAGGGTGTTCCCACACTCTTCGACAAATAAGGTCCAGTAACTCATCAAAGGGTGGAGACACCCAGGAGGCGTTGGGTTGGGCTCCGAAGGCCTTGAGGAAGACGGACTCCTCCACGGAAGGGGTTTTGGATGGCCGGTCACCCCTCTGTCTCAATATCTCCAGGATATCGGAGAATGAGACATCATCAGAGGATGACTTAGGGGACCCTTCCGCATCATCAAGGTCGGTGTCTGAGGTGACAAACTCATCTGGGGAGTCTATGTGCTTCCTCTTGCACAACGTTTTCCTGGGGGGCTCTTCAGGCACGGACTCTGAAGGCCCCTCGGAAAACAGGGGACCACACAAGGAGGAATCCTCAGGCCTAGGAGCCGCGCTGTCCAAAGACAGGGGGGGCACCAGAAGCTCTAGTCGCCGTGTCTAGGGAAGGAGTCGCAGATTCAGGTGAAGTCAATAGAGACTTGGCCAGCACGCTCCTCATAGCCTTGAAGGCGGGCCCACCAGACTCTGAAGAAAGGCCCGTCTCTGAGACCATGACCGGGGTCGGGGTTCCCCTAGCCAAGGTGCCAAGTGGAAGACTCTGGGCCGAAACCAGAAGCCCCGATGAATCCCCTTTGGGCCCGGCTGAGGACACCCAAGAACCGAAACCTCTGGAGGGAACAGAAAGGGCTGGAGCCGAAGTCGGTGCCGACAGACTAGCAGTGGGTCTCGGAACCAACTCAAGGACTTCACCCGACTCTACGATCTCCGGCTCCGACGACACCAAGGTTGTCGGAGGAGGAAGAAATGGTATCAAAAGGGCTGGCTCCAGAGCCGACTGGGCCGGGGCTGAAAATAATTTAGATAAGACAGGTGACTGGAGGAGCCTCTGGACCACCCTATCTAAATCCAAATCTGATAGCCTGGAGGACCTGGAGGAAATAGAAGGGGGCTGAGAAACTTTTTCGGCTCCGAGACAAAGCTAGGAGGCCGGCTCCTAATCGGCTCCAAAAGAATCGGAGCAGAAGCAGACTTGACCAGAACCGAGACCCCTTTCGGCGCCTATGGTTCAGGAGCCGACGAAACCAACCCCAGGACAGGAACACTCTCCTGCGGCTCCAAGACCAATGGAACCGAGGAAGGAGACCCAGATTTAGATCCTCTATCCTGCGGCTCCGAGACCAGTGGAGCCGAGGAAGGGGACAGAGTACCTGATCTCTCATCCCGAGACTCCAAGACCAGTGGAGCTGAGGATGAAGACAAAGATTTAGCTCTTTTTGCAGGTGGCTCCGATGGACTTGTCGGAACCGAAGACTTCTTTTCCTTCAATTTTGAGGTGGGAGAAGAGGACAAAGCTTCCTCGAAGGCTGGCTTGATCAAACCCTTCAGGATAAGCTTATTTTTTCTCTCCTGTAGGACATGAGAGGAGAAAGCATGGCAAACATTGCAAGATTCTTGCAAGTGTTTAGCCCCTAGACAAAAAAACACAGATGGCGTGGCCATCTGTCAACAACATCTTGTAACTGCATTTTGTACATTTTTTAAAGCCCGATGGCTTATGTTCCTTTTCTTTGCCAGACATACTAACACTCTAAACACACTCAACACACAAGGAGGGAAAGGAGGGAAGAGCTCTAACTTAAACGCTCGCCGACAAGAAATAGGGCAAAGGCCCTCTAACTTAAATGGGCCTAGCCCGCCAAACAGAAGGAATCACCACAACAATCCAAAAAAACAAACACAGTCAATCACAAGGGTACTAAACAACAAGATAGCTATTAAAATAGCTGTTTGGGTATAAAATTTAAGCTAACTGCAAAATAATGACCAAAAAGGCCAAAATAGAAGGGTACTTAGCCACAGCCAAGTCGAGACCACGTTGTTACTCTAGGAGCGGCAAACGAGATCTGGGGGTTTGGGCGTGGTGCATCCTGGGATAAGGGGTTGGCCTAGCCTATGAGAGACTTCGTGCTAGTGTATCGGCCGAGTCCCATCAGTTATGAATGTAGGCGAGATAGGATCGCATTACATCTTTTGGTTTTACTGGCATTTGATGCTTGCTTTCCCAGGGAGAGAGGCACAATGTTTCGGCTTGACCTTGAACAATCTGTCAGTCGCATTGTCGGTCCTTCTTCCAGCCACAAAAATAAAAAGCTAAGCAAACGTTTTCCATCACAGAAGTCTAGCAATTTACCTCAGACCACTCATCTTTTACCCCAGATCCCTCTGGTGTAGCAGACTTGGGATAGCTACAGTCTTTGCGGCTGTTAGGGTCCCATCAGTGGGCAAGAGATAGGCACTCTTATCTGTCCTGGGAGAGGAAACACGGAAGACTTCCCTGATTTGTTAGAATGTTGTGCCCATATCTAGGAAAACTGCTGCTACCATTATTAACACTGTTGGTCCCCAGTTTTTCAGTCAAAAAGAAACAGAAAACTAAGTATGCATCTACTTCTCATCCTTAAATTTCCTTAGCCAGGAGTAGTTTACTGGGTCTGGCTCAGAGTTTAAGTCAGGCTGTTGATCCTTCTTGTAAGGTATTCTCTTGTAAGTTTGTTTTTTATTGTATTTTGTATTACGTTATTGCCTTTTTATATTTTGAATACTGTGATTTGTTTTCTTTACGTTGTGTTTTACTTGCATTCTACTTTTAACTGCATGTTAAAACTTCAAAAGAGACCACAGCTCTGTTTCTTGTGAGTCAGGCAGAATTTTTTTCACACCCTCCCACCCTGTTACTGTTGTCTTCTTAAATACCACTGTCTTTCTAGTTGCCTGCCTCTTATGTTAATTTGACCATATAGCTCATTTCCTCTCTGCTTTCACTGGCTTGTGTGAGTAAGCACAAAATTATCATTTTGTGGAATCACTCCCCTTCAACTATTTAAATGTATTGGCCATCCTACTGTGTTCCATAGTACCAGAATACAAAAGTGACCACCCCTTTCATTCTATCTTGCTGTTTTAAAAATAGTGACACTCCTCTAAAACTTAACTTTTTAGACAGGTAAAACTTAAGTTACCTGCTTTCACATCTAACTTCTGTAGCGCACACTGCAGTGTTGGGGATAAACCATTTTTATTTCATCTTACCTTTAAGCATCCCTGTGCACGTGCTCTAATACCTGCTGGAAAGCACTAGGAAGCCTTGATACAAGCACTCAACTCTCCTTGTTAATAAGGAGAAATTAATCGTAGGTACTAAACAGCCTATAATTGCAAAATGCCTTAATAAGGTAAGGGAAAACAGCTCCTGTACTTTACAAAAAAAAAAAAAGCACCAAACCAGGCATGTCCAAGGGTCAGCTTCCAGTGATTTATCCTGTCCACCTGGTGAATCTGGGCATGCTGGGGCAATGAAGCAATTGCCTCATATACACAGACAACGCTGTCCTCCTACTACCTAACACTACAACCTGTGAGAGATGCACTTACTTAGCCAAACTGGAAGCAAAGCTCCCTGCACCCAAGATTGTGCTAGACAGTCAAGAGGAGAAGGTTAACACCCATACTACACCTTAAGCAACAGATTGCCCTTCTAAACCCACACCACCAACACCCACACACAGCAACACTAAATCCACATATGCGGAGGCTCTTAACTGTAACCTGCCCAAGCAACAAGGACCTCTGAAGCTGAAATGCAAACAAACACCAATCACAACCAAAGTATCACGTAGCTCACAACACCAGTGTGCCACCCAGCAACAGCCCCTAAGGCAAGACAACATACCTAACACTTTAGTCATAGGTGACTCTATAGTCAGGCACACTGATGTCCCACTCACAAGAACAAGGAGAAAATTACAGTCCACTGCCTGTCGGGTGCCAGGATCCACCACATAATGCATACACTCAAGTCACTCCACAACAAGTACAAATATGACTCTGTCATTGTCCATGTTGGAGTGAATGACTTGAGACATACCTCCCTGGACTGCATGAAAAGAGACATGGAAGAGCTCTTGGATCATGTGGCCCAGGCAGGTATGACCCTAGCCCTGAGTAGCATCCTGCTTTCACCCAGAATGATACCACAATATAAGGACAAAATGATTGACTTCAGCAATTGGCTAAGCTTCTGGTGTCATTCAAAGGGGATCCAGTATCTGTCTGCCTGGGATGACATGATCGAAAGACCACGATGCTTTGCAAGAGGTGGTCTGCACCTGTCACCCCCTGGGACTCAGGTTACTGGCTAAGGCTCTTGCCACCCCTGTAGTGCCTTTTTTAGGCAGAGTTCAAAGGACAAAACCACCACCCTAACAGGTACAAGCATGCAAAATCTGAAGGTAATGCTACTCAGTGCTAGAAGTCTAAACCTCAAAATGCACTCTCTCGAGGCACTCCTAAAAATGGAAAACATTGTCATCTGTTCAGTAACTGAGACCTGGTTCAAGGCTCCAGATAGCACCCCTGCAGTACCAGGCTACAACTCTTACCACACTTTATGGCCAATAAACCAGGACAGAAACACTAAAGGTGAAGGAGTGTCCATATTCACCAAGGATATTCACACCACCAGGCTAGTTGCCCAACACAATGCATCTGAAATTCTCTAGGTGCAACTAACACTAGGTAAGACTGCAATCCAAATTGTAGCTTGCTACAGATCCCCCACCATGTCCCAAGATTTTCACTACACCTTTCTAAACATACTGGAAAATATTAAGATAGAACCAAACACAGTAATACTGGATGATTTCAACTATCCTGCCATTAACTGGAAAAACTACTCGTGTACCAACACCTTTGCCCAACGGTTCTTGGAATTCATAAATTCCAATGCCCTGGATCAACTAATGGATAGTCCCACCAGGGGCTCCAATATCCTAGACCTGGTCATTTCCAACATGGGAAATTGATGCAACACACCTATGGTCACCCCCTCGTTGATCAGGTCTGACCATAAGCTAATCACCCTTAGCATCCACATCCCACCCCCACCCCCCAGTAAGGAAACCTCCATAAAAAACTTCTCCAAAGACGACTAAATACTACTCAAGTCAGAAGTGACAAACTTCATGACACCCATGCAGACGGGAATGGAAAGTTCGACTGCTGAATCCTACACTAAGGCACTGTACGAGCACATCCACTCATGCATGAATCGTGCCATCCCAAATAGAACCAAAATGCTTTCCTCCAAAAAAAGGAAGCCAATCTGGTGGTCCCCTGCCATAAACAAACTTTACAACAAAAGGAAGAAACTGTTGCAGAAAAGAGGAAAATCCCAGGATGCAAAAAACTCCCTTACCAGTCTCAGTAAGAAGCTGAGATCTCTCATGAAATCCTCCAAACCTAGTTATGAAAATAAAATTGCCAAAGATTCCAAGGACAACCACAAGTCATTCTATAACTATGTCAAGAATCTAAATGGCAATGCTCAGATCTGCTCTGAGCTACGGCAAAATGGCATTAAATATACTTATCCCAAGGATATTGCCAATATCCTGGCAGATCAATTCAGTGCCAACCTCACCCCTGTCTCACCCCCTAAACGGCCCATCTCAATACCGGAGGATTGCCATATTCCGGTAATAATGGCCACACAGGTAAAAAACGCGCTCTCCAAAGCTAAGAATACAGCATCCATGGGACCAGATGACATCCCGGGCTGTGTACTACATGAACTACAAAATGAACTGGCACCTCACCTAAGTGTCATGTTTAGTCATAGCCTCACCTCAGGCTTTGTGCCCACTGAGTGGTGCACAGCTACAGTTATCTCACTCCACAAGGGGGGATCCACCTTGGATCCTGAGAACTACCATCCCATCAGTCTGACAAGCCTGCACTCCAAGGCCATGGAACGTATTATCATGGAACTTGTAAACAAAGACATTGGCAACCTTCAAACACTGGACCCCACCCAGCTTGAGTTTGTGAAGGGCCAATCTTGTCTTCTGAACCTGACCGACTTCTTCGAATCAGTCTCCAGAGCTGCGGACGAGGGTAAGGTGGTGGTCCACACAGCCTATCTAGACCTCGCCAAGGCCTTTGACACCATCCCCTACTCTGAAATCATAGATAAACTTACTAAGCTGGGCATTACTCCCTACGTCACTCAAGGGGTTGCCAACTGGCTTACTGGCAGAACCCACACTGTAAAAGTAGCCGACTCCAAATCCAGCTCCAGACAAGTGACAGGGTTCAGTCCTGGGACCACTCTTGCTTAGCATCTACTTCTCTGAAGTATAGGCCAACACTAAGGGACTCTGGCTAACAATGTTCGCAGATGACTGCAAACTGGGAGCCATTATTGAATCCCCAAATGATGTGGATACTCTACAAAAGGGCCTTACAGAAACAGATTCTTGGTGCCAGAGCCATGGGCTCAAGCTCAATGCCAAGAAATGTATAGTTATCCCCTTTGGGAAAAAACATGTACCCGTGAATTACCACATAGATGGCAGTACACTAAACACTGAAAGTGTGATAAGAGACTTAGGGACACAGGTGGACAGTGGTCTCACCTTCAATAACCACATCGCCACAACAGTCAGTAAATCCTTCTATGTGGCACACCTCATCATTAAGGGCTTTTCATCCAGAAAAGAGAAGGTCATTGTCCCACTGTACTTATCCCTCATTAGACCTATTATAGAATACAACGCCCCGTTTGGTATGTACCTCTCAAGACATCTGCAACAACTGGAAATGTCGCAGAAATACCTCACTAAAAGAATCACAGGCCTAAAGCAGATGCCCTATGCTGACCACCTTAAAAAACTCCGGCTATACTCTGTCACATATCATCTACTCAGAGGTGATCTCTGCTTAACATACAAGGCCATGTCAAACCCAGACCTGTTGGACATGCTACACTTAAAGAAATCCCAATCCCTCAGAGCCACATGCTCCAGGGATCTAAACCTTGTTGTCACAATAAACAAAACATGCTGGAGGGATAGGTTCCTGACGCAGAGATTCCCCAGACTCTGGAGTAGACTGCCCATACATGTCAAGCAGAGTGCCTCTTTGGCCCTCTTCAAAAGGAACCTTGACGATTGGATGGGAGAAAGGAAATTCACCCCGGGGTTCACGTCAATTGCCCTGCTAGACAGAGGTCCAGGGAAGTAAATAGTGTAGGATGAAGTAGACAGGGAATTGTTATGGCTAGGCTTGTATAGACCCTAGGGCCGATAGCCTAGTACCAACCTATGAAAGGAAAGAGGGATTCTGCCTTTACTGAAGAGATTGAAGATTCTGAATCTGGACAAGAGGATGTAGGGACAGACACAGGGTTTTCTTCTCAGATTTGTGATTCCAACTCAGAGGAGAGCTCAGTTTGACTCTCCCTGTGTGGAGTGGGGGGACTATTTTTCTCTGAGACTGTTTCTAGACTTTGTGTGTGTTTTCAGTGGGAGAACACCTGAGGTTTCTCAAGTCCCTCAGAAAATACTATGAGCTGTTATAGAAGGAATTTCCAGATACTGCACTATTCCTCCAGTTCTGTCAGCTTTGGAGGATGTGTGCTACTGCCTGCAATTTTCCTGATAGTCAGCCAGCTGCCCCTAAAAATGCAGACAGGATGTATTAAGTTCTTCAAGCCTTTAATTTTAAACACACTCTTCCCAAACCTGATCCAGCAGCTATAGCTTTAGTTTAGTCCTTCAGCTACTAAACACTTATTTAATTCCAGTCCTGCTCTCTCTCTCTCTGTCTCTGATAGGGGTACAAATACCACAACAGAGATGCAAGGATTATTCCTAAGTATGGGGAAAAGGTGTACGCTTCTGCAACTTTGATTTTCAGAATTTTCAATTGTCAAGCTCCTATATTAAGGTTTGTTCTAATTATGAAAGTACGAGGAATTTTTATATGCAGTTTCTTGTGACGAAAAAAGTCTGTTTTAATTAATTTAATTTCTTTTCTTGTTGATACTTCTTCCAGTGACCTCTGGTACTGTTTTAGGAAGTTTACATGGCTGTGTTCTCAGAGCTTCCAAGATGATATTAAAAATGAGATTTTAAATTTTTCTTTGGATAGAGATTTAGTTTTTGCCCCCTCTGCTACAGAGGTGATCAAAAAGTGTGACGAAAGGAGTAAACTGAAATCTGTTAAGATTTTTCAGCCCTCCTTTTCCAAGTTTTCTAAGGGATTCTGTAACTCCTCGTCCAATTTTGATAAGAAACAAAATAAACAGACCCAACAAAATACAGGTAAACAGACGTTTAAGAAGAAGTGGCAAGTGGGGTTCCAAAAAGAATTCTAGAAACTTCCAAAGCCAAGGTTAGTCCAGTACGTTAGAATGACTGCTTAAGAGACTTTGTTCCCCCTCCCAACCTGGCACCCCTTTTTTCTTCCAGAAAGTCTGAATCTCCATTATTTTACTTGGAAACAGATAGTTTAAAACAAATGGGATGTTCTTCGTGTTTCACTATTGCAGTCATTACATTTGGGTTATCTGCTTGCAGGTAGCCCTCAGTCAGCCTGATTAACAAAGTCTTGGGTCCTGCGTCGGTTGCTGTCCCTTCTTCCATGACATCAGGTCGTCAGGGGTATAAAACATGCAGCCGACGCCATTACATCAGTCTTTCTTGCCATGCGGCGCCCGAAGCAGAAGCAGTTCTCAAATGCTGGTCGGCCGACTCCTGAAATTTTCGTTTTCAAGTTTCAGAACCGAAGTCTTCAACTAAAAGCTAAGTACCCCACTGGGGAAACTTTTTCTTGCTCTTAACCGATGTCAGTAAATGTAAATAATTGCATTACTTGTGGAAAGCAAATATCTCATAAAGATTTTCATTCGTACTGTATTCCTTGCCTAGGCCCTGACCACGACGTACCTCGCTGTCGGTTTTGTGCCTTATTTAAACCACAAACTATCCGTCGTCAGTATATTTACGCTTCTAAATATTTTGGTGCTCGGTTCAGTTATCCTGATATGTCTTCGGTCAGCCATCCGTCTACCGACATTCTAAAAAAACGCAAAGATAAAGACAGAGACAGGCCGCATAGGTCCAAAGCTGTTGACGACCCTTCTCCTAAGTCAGTTGCCAGTTCTCCGGTACTCAGTGAGGTGCTTTCGCAGCCCCTGATACCTGCTACTTCTGATTCGCAGGCCTCTACTGAGACCCATTCGGAGTCCAGTATGCCGTGAGATGCTTCAACTGTGGAACCTGCAGATGTCTCTACCTTGGATGGATCTGGAGCCGCTGAGCAGGCACCAGCTTCTGAGGGTGTATTCAGGCCTACTGACTTGCATATTAAACCAATGCCATCTTCTTCTTCTTCAAGGCCTAAATCTCGAACCATGCCTAAAAAACTGATGCCCAGACTGCATGGCCAGGCCTCTATGCCTAAGACCTTATTACTCTAATCAGGGGAAGCTAGCCTCCCCCCTCTAAGAGACCTAGGACTGAGTTTGTTTATGATACTTCCAACCAGGATTCTGAAATTTCTGTTTCCTCTGATGACCAGGATTTACCCCTTATCTACCTATGAGGATTTGGATGCTGAGGACTCCATTCCCTCTGCTTCCCCCCCCAGAGGATTTCTCTTTTGGTGAAACCTTGCATACTCTCAAGGAGCATTTCCATTGGGAAAGTCAGGATTTCTCTGATTCTAAAAAGAGGCTTAGGGATTTCTTACTCTTGCCCCAGCACAGGCCTTTAGTCATACCTCCTGTACTAGACATTGTTGATGGTGCATTTGCAGAATCTAGCTTGGCCCCTAACTCTTTACCTCCTGCTCCCAGGAAACCTGGTAGATATTACAGGGTCCCTGACTCTCACAAGTTCATTTTCAAAAATCCTACTGCGGATCCTGAGACCATTTCACAGGGGCCCAAGGGCATTAAAGCTACTACTGCCAAAAATCCTACCCCCTCTGATAGAGACTCCAGGGCACTGGATAGATGGGGTAAGAAAGTATGCACTTCTGCAACTTTGGCCATTAGGGCCTTAAACTGCCAGTTTCATATGTTGAAGTATCAGCAGCATATTATTCGATTGCTTAAACAGAAAATGATGTTGTTTCCTGATTGTACTGAAAATAAGGATTTACAGGATTTATTGTATTCAGCTGAACAGGTTGGAAAACATACTTTGCAATGTGGTTTTGACTCTCTAGAGGCATCTTGCAGGGCTGCTGTCACTGGGTCTGTACTTAGAAGGCATGCTTGGCTTAAGGAGCAATCCCTACCAGATCAAGTTAAGTCAAAATTACTGGATGCTCCCCTAAACCAAGAACGCCTGTTTGGCAACAAGGCAGAAGAAGTTCTTGAAAAAATGGAAGAAAAAGCTAAATCTATGCAAACTGTTAAAGATTTTTTACAAGTACAACCTCCAAGGTTTAGTAGGCATTGGCTTTCCAAGAATTGGTCCTTTCCTGCCTCTTCCAGACCTTTTCAGTCCAAACCCAGATCCAGCAGAGCTCCCGGGCTGCAGTCCCAGGGTATGCACAGGACTAAGCAGTGGGGGGGGCTCCACTTCCAGATCTGGGTGTAATAAGACTTCCCCCTATGATAAGCTGTCTCAATTACTTCCTTTTAAATTTCCAAACACTTATCAACTGACTGCCCCTTTGGGGGGAAAGATTGCTCTTCATGCAAAGAACTGGGAACTCATTACCCAGGACAAATGGGTTTTAAATATAGTGTCCCAGAGATAACAGATTTCACTTCCACACGTTGCCAACATCAAGCAGGTGGCCAGACCTACACCCAAATCAGTGGTCAGAGGCCCAAAAACAAGTACTTTCTCTCTTAAGCATGGGGGCTATTCAGTTGGTACCAGAAGAGGAAAAGGGACAAGGTTTCTACTCGAGACTTTTCCTGGTACCCAGAAAAGACAATTCATGGCGTCCTATCCTGGACCTGTCTACTCTAAACACCTTTTTGGAGATTCCAAAATTCAAAATGCTGACTCTTCACCAGTTGCTTCATATGCTAGGCAAGGATGCCTGGTTGGCAACACTAGATTTAAAAGAAGCATACCTGCACATCCCAATCAGGGAATCTTGCAGAAGATACCTATGCTTCAAAGCAGGCTGCACGCACTGTCAGTTCTCTGCACTGCCCTTTGGCTTATCTACTGCTCCCAGGGTATTCACAAAGTGCCTAGCTCCAGTTATTGCATTTTACAGGCAAAGAAATATTCAAATATACCCATACCTGGACAGTTGTATAATTAAGGCAGAAAGCCAGGACATACTTTTGAATCTTCTGGCCTTTGTACAAAAGGTTCTAACTTGTCTGGGGTACACCATAAATGAAAATAAATCACACCTGATACCCTGTCACCAAATTATATTCCTGGGAGCAAGCTTGAATACAACTTCCCAGATGGCTTTCCTCATGCCAGAGAAACAAATTCATTTGACAACCTACTTCAAACAAGTGGCCACAAAAACCCTGCTATCTGCAAAACAAATACTGCAAGCCTTGGGGTTCATAGCCTCCTGCATTCTTCTAATTCCATATGAAAGACTGCATATGAGGAAACTACAGTGGTATCTAAAAAGCCTATGGTGTCAACATGCTCAGGATCTAGAAGCAATGATTCCTATCATACCTTGCCTATGCCTAGATTTCCTTTGGTGAGCAGAGGCCTGCAACCAAAACAAGAGACTACTGTTCACACCACCCCCTGTCGCCCAAACCGTAACAACAGATGCATCAGACTATGCATGGGGGGCTCACTTGGCAGGGATGTGCATTCAGGGCAAATGGAACCCAAGTCAAATGCACCTGCATATCAATCAAAAAGAAATGTTAGCTGTACAGAATGCTCTGACAGCCTTCAAGGACCACATTCTTCCAGGACAGCTAATGGTAAAGATGGACAACACCACTGTTATGTGATACATAAACAAGCAGGGGGGTACACATTCTTACCCCCTCTGCAGACTAGCCGTGGCATTGCGGAACACAGCCTTGAGCTACAAAGTGCACCTACAAGCTCAATTCCTGCCAGGAAAATTAAATACACTGGCAGACGGCCTAAGCAGAAACTTCATGTACCCACACGAGTTTAAAATGGAACCAAGGATTTTCAACATGTTGACAATCAAAAGGGGGAGCCCAGATATAGACCTGTTTGCCTATCCCCAGAACTACCAATTGGACAAATTCTGCACAAGGACTCACCACAAACAAGCCTGGAAAGTGGATGCTCTGTCCTTCAGCTGGAAAAACCTATCAGTCTATGTCTTCCCCCCTCTGCCTTTGCTCTCCAAAGTACTACTAAAAATCAAACAGAACAAACCAAGGATGATTTTGATTGTACCAGACTGGCCACACCAACAGTGGTACCCCCTCCTGTGCAGTGTGTCACGGTTATCCCCATGGCACCTGCCTCAGACTCCTTCCCCTGTTGTCTTAGCAGGAGAACCAGATTCTGCACCCTCAGCTTCTAACACTAAACCTAGCAGCCTGGCTAATTACCTAATCTCTCCTTTACCATCCCTCAGTAAACCTGTGATGGATACCATTTTAGAGGCAAGGAGGCCTAGTACTAGAAAATCTTATGCTGAAAAATGGAAAAGATTTTGTGCCTGGAACCAATCTCAAGGGATGAGCACAGCAGCACCCAATTTACCTCAGATTTTACAATACTTAACTGAGATGCTTCACAAGGGCCTGTCTTTTTCTTCCATCAAAATTCACACCTCAGCTATTTCGGCTCATTATAACACAGAACCTCCCCACTTCTCTTGTCCACTGCTCAAGCAGTTCCTCAGATGGGCCAAATATTTGAGACCACCCAGTCGAGCTCCAACCCCAGCCTGGAACCTTAACTTTGTTTTGGAGAAGCTCTCTCTACCTCCTTTCGAGCCAGCTGCTATAAAATTTCTTTCTTGGAAAACAGCTCTCCTTTTAGCAATCACTTCAGCAAGAAGGATATCTGAATTACAGGCCCTTATGGCAGTGGAGCCTTTCATCATCTTTCATGTGGACAGGGTGTCCCTCAGAACCAATCCATCCTTCATGCCCAAGGTGGTATCCAGTGTGGCTCTTAATCAGTCCATTCATTTGCCAACCTTCTTTCCCAATCCACAGAACAAAGGTGATCCGATGCTGCATTCCTTAGATGTGCACAGACAACTAAGACTCTACTTGGACAGGACTAAACCTCAAAGGAAATCTGAACAACTGCTGGTGGCATTTGCTGCAGGGGCAGAGGGGAAGGCTATTTCAAAGAAAACCATTTCTAAATGAATAGGCCATTGCATTCATTTCTGCTATAAGCACCATGGAAAACCTATCCCACAGGGGATTAGACCTCACTCCACCAGGGCTGCATTTACCTCTACAGCCTTTCTCAGAGACGTTCCTACCAGGGACATCCAAGAAGGTGCTAACTGGAGTTCTGTACATACCTTCTCCAAGCATTATCCTTTGCCAATTTTCTCTAAATCCAGAGCTGGCTTTGCCACTGCAGTCTTGCAGGGCCTTATAGCTTGTCCTAATGCTATCTACATTCCTCCTCCCAACCATAGCTTTGGGAATCTACCTAAATGTAATGACTGCAACAGTGAAACACGAAGAACATAGTACAGTTGTGTACACTTACCATAAATGTAGATGTTCGAGTGTGTTCACTGTTGCAATCCTGGTTACCCTCCCTCCAGCCCCCTTACTTCCTTTGGCTATACCTCTACTTTCCTTTACTATGCTTAAAAGCTTTTTGGTGTATTTTCTTTTTTGTTGGAGGTATATCATTGAATTTTTATATTTAATTGCTTCCCATTAGGGGGGCACCTGACATCTCGGACAAGAAAAACTGATGTAATGGCATCAGCTGCATGTTTTATACCCCCTGACGACCTGACGTCATGGAAGAAGGGACAGCAACTGACGCAGGACCCAAGACTTTGTTAATCAGGCTGACTGAGGGCTACCTGCAAGCAGATAACCCAAATGTAATGACTGCAACAGTGAATACACTCGAACATCTACATTTATGGTAAGTGTGCACAACTGTACTTTCTGAAGATCATTCATCAAGGTTACAGATAGCAGTGGGAGGAAATTCCTCCTTTCCAAGGAGTAATTCCCCATCCTCCATAACAGAATATTGTTTCCACCTGTCCTTCATCGCATGCTGTCCCAGGGAGTGATAGAAGCTGATCCTCCTTCCTAGGTGGGAAATAGGTTTTGCTCAAGGATGTTTTTAGTACCGAAAACAGAAAGTGCTTATTGACCCGTTCTGGAACTTTCTTTCCTAAACCTGTTTGTGATAGTGACCAAATGCAAAATGAAGTCACTTCACAATCTGTTACCTTTTCTTTCTCATTCAGGTTTACTTGTAACATTAGATTTTAAAGATTTTTATCATCACATTCCTATTCATCCAGACTTCAGATGTTTCTTAAGGTTGTGTGTGTCTGGCTTATGTTATCATTTCTCTATGCTACCATTTGGACTAGCCATTACACCAAGTGTGCTCACAACATGTTTAGCTACAGTTACAGCGCATTGCAGCTAACAGGGTATCCACATTTTTCCATATCTAGACAACTTGCTTATCTTTGCAGACTATTTTTCACTGTTTCAGGAATCGCTATCTTGGGTGAGATATCTCTTACAAGCTGGGATGCCAAGAGAATATTCAAAAGTCTTTCTTGACTCTTTCTCATAGGATTGTGTATTTGGTATGCCAACTAGACGCCATGGTTCAAAGAGTTTTTCTTCCACAGAAAAAATAGTTCTATATCTAGATCTGTTTCTAGGGTTTGATACTCAGACTTTGGTCCGTGCAAGGGGAATACCTCGGTGTTTGGTGTCTCATGGTGTATGTGATTGTAGTGATCCCATGGCAAACTCCACATGAGAATGTTACAGTGGTATCTGAAGTCTCTTTGGTCCCTAACCAACACCTTGTCTTTTCAGATCCAAATGGCAAGGTTTGTCAGAAGGGAAATCACTTGGTGGGGACAACAGATATCCCTAAATCCAAGGCTTCTCTTCTTCTTACCTGTTCCAAAGCCGTCAGTCACCACAGATGCTTCAGAGTTTGCTTGGGGAGCAGCTTCAGGAAGGATAAAAGTGCAAGGTGTGCGAGACACCAAGGATAGATGCATGCACATAAAGATAAATGAGATGCTTGCCCTGGTCAAGGCAGTCAACTCTCTGAAACAACTTTGGTCCACAGGACCTTGTCAAGTTGTTACAGACAAATGCAACAGTCATCAGTCGGCAAGCAAGTGGAAACCAGGCCATACCCCCTTTGCAGACTAGACATGTTAACTCGGGATATAGCTTCACAGCACAGTCTCACTGTACAGGCATCCTACATTCCGACAGAGTAAAATTGTATGGCAGACAGGTGGAGCAGGACAAAGGCAGAATGCCACAAATGAAAATTAGATTGGGGGGGGGTCTTCCCAAGATTTGCTCCATCTGTGAGTAGTTCTTCAAGCAGACCTTTTTGCCTTCTCTCTAAACAATCAGCTGGCAAGATTCTGCTGTAGGACTTCATGCCAAAAGGCCTGGAAGACAAATGCCTTTTCTTTTCCTTGGATACGAATGCTCCTGCATGCTTTTCTACCCTTTCCAATAATACCCAGGTACTTCTGATAATTTAGAAGGAATCCTCCAAAATCACTGTGGTGACTCTCTTCTGGGTCAGGCAACCATGGTTCTACCT
The DNA here is from genome assembly GCF_019279795.1 of Protopterus annectens. NCBI lineage: Eukaryota > Metazoa > Chordata > Ceratodontiformes > Protopteridae > Protopterus > Protopterus annectens. Next base: position 1,714,221,419 of record NC_056743.1, on the reverse strand, counting down.
TTTTCTGGAATTGGACAAGGGAAATTACCACACGTTTCCTCAAAGACTGAATCTACTCACACGAGAACAGGCATGTTTGATACACCCCAACACCAATTAATTTCAGTTGACTGCCTGGATGATAGGTTCTTAATTCCTTTAGGCACCTGTTTCCTGATGATGTTTAGCAGGTGCTACTGGAGACAAAAACCCTGCTTCTAGAAAATCATATATTAACAAATGGAAACGATTCTCTAGTTCTCTAAACCAACTAACATGGTTGACTTCAGGTTTTTAACTTGGAAAAAAGTTTTACTGATTTTTCTGACCTCTGCAAAAAAGGGTATCTGAGTTACGAACTCTTATGGTGAGTCAACCCTACCTCATTTCCACAGGGACAGGGTTTCTTTGAGAACTAATCCTTCTTTTATGCCTGAAGTCGTGTCTGAGTTTACTTTAAGCCAAGCTATCCATCTCCCCATTTTTTTTCATGACCCTAAATATGAGAGAGAAATAACACCCCATTCCCTGGACGTCCATAGACAACACAAGCATTATTTTGACGGAACTAAATCTTTTGGATATTTGGATCAATTGTTCATTTCTTCTGAAGGCAAAAAGAAAAGACAGCCTGTGTCAAAATAAACTATCTCTTAATGGTTATCGAAATCTATTACTTTCTGCTATACCCACCACAGCAAAACCATTACAGGCAAGGTCAAGACCCACTCTGCCAGGGCCTTGACTTCATTGGTGGCTTTTTGGAAAGGGTTGGACTTTAAAAGTATTCTAGAAGCAGCAACTTGGTCCTCAGTACATTCTTTTACAAAACACTATAAGCATGATTCCAATAGGAACATTCTTCAGAGGGGTTCCTGAGCTCTTCTCCTTCCACCTACCAAAATGTGTAAACTATAGCAATCTACCCATACATCTTAGGCTACTGCAGTGGTGATCAATATGAAGAACATGGTACAGCTGTGTAAGTAAACTTGGCACATCAGTAGATGCAGCTGCTCCCTCCCTCCCTCCATCCCCATCCCCCTTGTTTCTTGACTTGTTGTTTATGCCAGGGTGTGGTCATTTATTTTTTGTTCTTCCTTGCATTGTCCTTTCAGGGTCCAGTCTCTCTGTCTTGTTGGCAGGAAAGCTCTTTTAGTCAGCTTAACTTGATCTACCAAACAGTTTGGGTATGTGGGAGGCTTTGGAAGCTGGCCAGCTGTTATATCCTTGGCAGGATATAATCCACATAGCTTCAGTTGCTGCTGCTGCAGTGATCATTCGAATATCTACTGTTTTGGTAAGCTTATTTACACAACTGTACTTTCCATCCTCTTTGTCACCAAAAAGTTATTTGACTGTTTTAATTATGGATTCATGTGATCAAGCACTGTAATACACAAAATGATCAAATCAGGCTTAGAATAAATGATTTGAAAACATACTTAGCAGGTCTGTTGTTACTATATACTGTAACATTACATTAAATTGCTGCAACCCTTCATTCGGTGTACTCAAAAGAAAGTTACTGCTATAAATGATAAAAAGCTGTGGAGTTCGTGCAGAAAGGGAGTTGAAAATTGCAGTACAGTTTTCTAATGATCGCGTTATTGACTGTGATCACCTTTATGTAATTTTTTTTTTTTTTTTTTTTTTTGCTCAAGATAGAGTGCCCTCTGCTAATGGCATTCAGGAAAACTTAATCCTGTGTTTATACAGCAGATGTTCAACATCAGATAACTGTTACAGTAGCCTAAACTGTTGGGATTGTATCCTGCCCAAGGATATGACCATCTGACCAGCTTTTCTATTAGCTATATAACTGCCAGGAGCTCAAGCAAAGCTCCATATAAAAGACAGTTATAGTGCCAAAAACTTCAGAATTTTCTTGCCACTAAAGTGCATTCCTTCTGCTGTTTCGTGGAATTGATGGTCCACTAGCAGTCCTTCAAGGCTGTGTAGGTGAGACCCTGCTGGTGAAACCCTTCTTAACTTTAAATTTTCTGAGGATAACTTGTGATCTGAAGTAGGAGATTCATTTGTCTGCAACCTGTGGGTTATGGATCCGATATCGGATCCAAACCGGCATGATTATCCAGCTATGGATCCGAGCTCTTAGCTCCTCCCCTCACCCATAATGCCCTGCTCTCCCTACATGACCTCAGATCTAGTTTGCCGCGCTGGTAATCAGGTCTTGGATCTCTGAGCTCTTCAGCTAAGTGACTAATTTTACCTAAAGAAAGCTTTATTTTGAATTTTTGTAGTTAGTTTTGAGTGATTGTGTTAGGTTTCCCTTAATCTTTTGATAGTTTCAGTTTAAAATTTTTACTTTTAAAACTTTAAGCTTATACCCTCCCCTCGCTGGTCGGAGTTTCTGTTTGAGTGTATTGTTTGGGGCCTTGTGTGTGTGCTAGCTTAGTTCTAGTTCTCTGTCTTTTATTTTTTTTGTAAAAAAAAAAAAAAAAAAAAAGACTTTATTATGTCAGAAGCCCCTAAGGCAATATTTTCCAAGTGCTCCGAGTGTGGCCATAAGCTTTCCCCTGCTGATGGCCACACTCGGTGCGTTCGATGCCTTGGGGTTGAACACCTCAGTTCTGGATGTTCTGGATGTTCCATTTGTGCAGGGTTCAACCCCAGGGCATTGAAGGAGCGGAGGTCGAAGCTGGTCCTGGCGGGACTTCTACCCCCGGACTCAGCTTCGGCTCCCACTCCTGTGGTGGGTACCGTGGCTTCGGTTCCCTCCTTGCCTGCTCTCCCTCCTCCACCTGGGACTCAATCTCCCGCTGCTGGGTTGGAGGAGAGAGAAGCAAGAAAAAAGGATCGGAGAGAGAAGCACCACATGCGGCGGGCCGAGACCTCCGTTTCGGCCCCGCCAGCTAAGCGGGCTTCTCCTCCGGCCTCCTTGGCTGCTGGCTCCCCCCCCCCCCCTCGGCTCCAGTCTCCGGTCTGCTTTTCACCGGGGCCTGAGGAGGAGGAGACCCGATCTCCGTCGAGGCTATCGAGGAGGCACTCAAGGCCTACCTCGGTAGCCTCTTTGAGATCCACGTATAGCCTTTCCGACGCCGATCTGGACCGGATGATGAGAAGGTTCATCCAGGCCCAGATGCAGATGGGAGTGTTCCTGCCCCCCCCCCCTCTGGGGGGGAGCTCGACCCCATTTTTTAAGCCTATAGCTCCTTCTCTGACCCGCTACCCGGGTTCGGAGCGTTCGGAGCCGGGCAGCTTCGGAGCCGGGGGTGGGTCGGCACCGATAGTACTAGGTACTTCGGATCCGACCCTGCCCTCGAGTGTTTTGGATCCGACCTCTCGGAGCCTGGCTCCAAGCTTTGGATCCGGGGGACTCAGTGTGCCTTCGGCGCCATCTGTGTCGGAGCGCACTGGTCCCTCAGATCCGAGTGTCTCGGGACCGGCTCCGATCCACTCTTCGGATCCGAGGGGGACCCGACTTTCGGATCCTTTGGTCGAGGCTGGCTCCCCCTCGGCTTTTGATGTAGTGGAGAGGGCTCTGTTGAGGGCTTCTGGACCCCCGGCACTTGCTTCGGCTCCATCCCGCGCTCCATCTGCACTGGGTCAGGCTTCCACCATCCGGCCACTGGGACAGCCCGCTTCAGTACCCCAAGCTGTTCCTTTGGAACAAGACACTGCTTGTGAGGGCTCCTCGGACAGCCCCCCCGAGGAAGCCCCTCGCAAGCATACGTGTAAAAGGAGGCACATAGACTCCCCCGAGTCTTTAACCGAAGACACGGATTTGGAGGAAGGGGAAGGCTCCCCAAGATCACCCCCCCGAGGATGTCTCCTTTGGAGACATCATGGAAATGCTTTGCATAAGGGGGGGGTGGTCTGCCCCCAAGTCTTCCTCGGACGAGTCCGTGTTCTTGGAAGCATTCGAAGCGGGCCCGTCTACCTCTTGGGTGTCCCCTCCTGCCGACCCCCTGGTGGACCTTATTACCACCAGGGCATGGAAGGAACCGGACACCGTGGAGCCAATCCCCAAAAGGCCAGACTGAATCCTTAGCCCCCTGCAGACCATGCCTACTGGAGTAAGGGGCCCCCGGTAGATGCCATGTTGACGGCAGCAGCCACCAAGAGGGAGCTCGCCCAGGAGAGTCCCTCAGTCCATCCTCCGAGCAAGGAGTCTCGGATGATGGACCGCTTGGGGAAGCGAATGTTTAGTTCAGCGACCTTCTCAGTGAGGGCGCTCAACTACCTGGCACATGTTATCAGGATGCAGCGCGATCTTATTAAAGAATACGCTGCATCCCCCCCTGAGTCCATGTCGAAGGAGGACAAACTTTTGCACTCCACCCGTATGGCCACTCTTCGATCCGTGACGAATACCTCTATGCGGTTGCTGTCCCATGCTACTGAGGGAGCCGCTAGAGCTGCAGGAGTAGGCCTAGTCACGAGACGCCAGGCCTGGCTCCGCCATTGTGATTTCACAGAGCCCTTCAAGGCGTCCTTCGCGAACGCCCCCTTCGATGGTTCTGCCCTTTTTGGCAAGACGGTTTGCGACACCTTGACCCAGAGCAAAAAGGAGTTCCTACTCTAGGAACCAAAAGGGCCAGAAGAAGATGTGGTTCCGGAAGTCGCAGCAATCCCAACCTGCTCCGGACAACCAGTCCTTCCGTGGCAGAGGAGGACAGGGAGGACGCCGCCCCAGGGGCAGAGGGGCTCCCAGGAACTTCGGGTCCAGAGAACCTTTCTTTGAACGGCCCGCGCAGCAGCCCTGAAGGGTTGCCCGACTGCTCCACTCTGGAGGCAATCGGGGGATGTTTTTCGGAGCACCTAGCGGCATGGGAGTCCATAACATCAGACCGCTGGGTCCTCCGCATTATATCCAGAGGATACAAGATCCCCTTTCATCACATTCCAAAATTAAAATCCCTCCCCGACGTTCCACCCAGTCAGTGGGAGGCTGCTTCGGCAGAAATTGGCCATCTGCTGGGGAAAAGAGCCATCCAGTCCATCCCCCCAGACCAGATCGGATCAGGGTTCTACTCCAGGTTCCTTTTAGTGCCAAAGAAGACAGGGGACCTAAGACCAATTTTAGACCTGTCCCTGTTAAACCTGGCAGTTCCCAAGGAGAAGTTCCGGATGGTCACCTTGCAATCCATCCTCTCCCTTCTGGGAGAGAATCACTGGATGTGCTCTATAGACCTCAAGGATGCGTACTACCACATACTAATGGACAGACGTTCCAGGAGGTTTCTTCGCTTCCAGCTGGGAGCCAGTCACTACCAGTTCAGGGTCCTTCCCTTTGGTCTCACCACAGCCCCCAGGGTGTTCACCAAAGTATTAGCAGTGGTTGCGGCCCACCTGAGGCTTCAGGGGGTGCAGGTCTTCCCGTACCTGGACGACTGGCTCCTTACCGCCCCAACAAGGCATCTACTATCATTGGTGCGAGACTCCTTTCTTCATCTAGCTCCCCGCCTGGGCATCACGATAAATGTAGCAAAATCCAACCTGGCTCCTACTCAGTTGATAGATTTTATAGGTGCCAGGTTAGACACGAGGGAGTTAAGAGCCTTCCTCACAGCTGACAGAGTTCACAATTTGCGACTCCAGGTGCGGGCCATCCTCCACTCCAGCTCTGTTCCGGCGGAATTGGTCCTGAGGGCTCTAGGGTCCATGGCGGCAGCAATATCTCTTCTTCCACTCGCCAGGTTCAACATGCGGGTCCTTCAGTGGACACTTCAAGTTCAGTGGTCTTACCTTGCTCTACCTCTGCATCATCCCATTGCGATCAGCAAGGCTTGCAAGCGGTCCCTCTTGTGGTGGCTCCACTCCCAGGATCTCCACGGAGGCCACCCCTTTTGTGCTTCTCCCCCTCTCGCCACGGTGACCACGGACGCCTTCCGCCTCGGGTGGGGGGGGGGGCATTTTGCAGGCGGGACGGTCTGAGGCACGTGGAACGACTCAGAGACCTCCCTGCACATCAATGTTCTAGAGATGAGAGCAGTGCTCTTGGCGTTGCGAGCACTTCAGGCCTTTCTTCCCCTGGGAACAATTGCGATTCAGTCAGACAACATGTCGGTGGTCTGGTACATCAACAAACAGGGGGGAACCAGGTCTTATCCCTTAAGTCGAGAAGCCATGAGAGTGTGGGAATGGGCGATCTCCACCAACCGCTTTCTCATCGCAACGCATATTCCGGGTCGGTCCAACATCCTTGCGGACAAGCTCAGTCGCACCATTCTCTCCCCGTACGAGTGGTCTCTCAATGCTCAAGTAGCGAAACGTATCTTTGCACGGTGGGGAACTCCTTGTTGCGATCTTTTTGTGTCTCCCTTAAACACCAAGTGCGACAGTTTTTTCACTCTAATCCCTCCTCCAGGGGATTCCCCAAGAGACGCTCTGGTGCATGCTTGGCCTCCCGGTCTTCTTTACGCTTACCCCCCTTTGCCTCTGATGCTCCAAGTTCTTCAGAAAGCCTCTCGGTTGGGGTGCAGAATGATCCTCATTGCCCCATTCTGGCCTCGACAGATCTGGTTCCCTTACCTAAAGTCTCACTCGGTGAATCCACCTTGGATTCTAGATCCCATTCCGGATCTGATATCGCACCCATCGAACCTACCAACTCCGAATCTGGACAACCTGAAGTTGACTGCTTGGCTGCTCCAGTTACACTCCTAATTAGGACTCCCGGTATCTCGTCCCCCGTTAAGGCCATCCTGGTAGCGGCTCATAAACCATCTACCAGGAAAGTTTACCGCAGTAAATGGAAACGATTCTCCATTTGGGCGGAGCGGCAAGGTCTAGATTCCTTCACCGTTCCCCTTCCTATGGTGCTAAACTTCCTAACCACTCTTTTTAATGATGGTGCCAGTAGTTCCACGGTCAAAGTGCAGCTCGCGGCTATTTCTCATTATCATGTTGGTCATGACTCTGGACCACTTATGTCTGCCAAATTGTGTAAAATCTTCCTAAAAGGCACCTTTCTCCTTAGACCCCCTATCAAACAAGCGGTTCCTCCATGGGATCTTTCTTTGGTTCTTCAGGCCTTGACCGCTCCCCCCTTCGAACCTGCGGCCACAGTAGATCTAAAATTTTTATCCCTCAAGACTGCTTTTTTAGTAGCCATTACTTCGGCCAAAAGAGTTTCGGAACTTCAAGCCTTATCCATAAAGCCTCCTTACTTGGTCTTCCATCCGGACCGCGTATACCTCAGGACCAATCCCTCCTTTCTTCCTAAGGTAGCTTCAGAAGCAAACATTAATCAATCCATTAACCTCCCTGTTTTCTTTCCTAAATATCAAAACAAGGGTGAATACAAGCTGCATTCCTTGGATGTTCACAGGCAGCTTCGTTTTTATCTTAACAGGACGGCTGGTCATAGGCAATCCGACCAGTTGTTCATTTCCTTTGCCAAATTCAGTCTGGGTAAGCCAATTTCCAAAGTATCCTTGTCACGCTGGATTTCGCAATGTATTCTTTTAGCTTATCAAGCTTCTGGGAGGCCCGCATCGGAGGGAGTCCATGCCCATTCGACCCGGTCAGTTTCTACCTCAGCGGCCTTTAAGGCTAGGATTCCTCTGGATGACATTTGTTCAGCAGCCACTTGGGCTTCATCTCATACCTTTATTTCTCATTACAAGCTGGATATCACATCTAGAGGTAGAGCATCCTTTGGCTCCGCGGTGCTCCGGAATATCCTTCCATGACAGCCGCCCAAGATTCAGGTAGCTGGGGACTCTGTCCCACAGGTTGCAGACAAATGAATCTCCTACTTCAGATTTAGAAGTTATGTACTTACCATAACGTTCCATCTGAGTAGGTGGATTCATTTGTCTGCAACCATCCCGCCCTCCTATCCCCCTGGCCTTGTCAGTTTCCTGCATATTACGTGTTACCCTTTCCAGGGTATTTTGATTCAGGGCAAACTTGATCTGAGGTCATGTAGGGGGAGCAGGGCATTATGGGTGAGGGGAGGAGCTAAGAGCTCGGATCCATAGCTGAATAATCATGCCGGTTCGGATCCGATATCGGATCCATAACCCACAGGTTGCAGACAAATGAATCCACCTACTCAGATGGAATGTTATGGTAAGTACATAACTTCTAATTTTTTTTCTGTAAAATTATCGATTTGGGCTAAGGAAGTTATGTCTTAGGATTGTTTTACCTTGTCAGGAGATTTTTACTTTGTGAATGCTTGTTTGAACAACATGTGTCAAAAATCTGTTTTTGACATTATTTTCTACATATCTTCATAGAATTTATTTGTTAGAAGCAGGACTTTGTGCTTTTGGAGATGGTCGGTATCTTACTTAAAACCACTTTTTTACTGTTATAAGGTTAACGGACTATTCCAGGCTCCACTGGTTGTCTTTAGAGATTCTTTCTTAGCTGAAATGATAGAGCCATTACCAAACTCCCCATCTAAATGAAAAAACAGGTAGTAGGGAGTCTGTGGTTGCTAGGCTGGCTCCTTGTCTGCCTCAGCCCATAATGGGTGACTCTGCTGTGGCCAGACTTGGTTCCTTGGACTGCTCAGATTTTTCTCCTGGTCCCTCTGGTGTTGCACTTACTTCAGGAATTATACACATTCTCTGTGGTTGTAGGGATGTACTCTGCAGGCAAGGAAGAACCACTGAGTAAGGGATGAGTGAAGGTTTACCAATTAGCCAGGAAAGGGTCCTGATCCTGGTATAGTGTGCCTGCCTTAGGTCATTGTCTTTCTAAGGAATCCACAGGAAAAGGGAAAATAAATAACAATCTGGCATCTCCTGTTTCAATATTTGTAGTCAGGGAAGACTTGCTAGGATTTGCTAGGGAATTGATTTCTGCTTTTAAATCCTCTTTGAAAGAAAGAGGAAAATAGTTCTGTCTCTTTCTGTTATTAAATTTCAGTCAAAAGAGCATGGATTAGAGGGAGACTGTAGATTCTGATTCTGAGGAAAGTGTTGCTTCAGATTTCCCACAGAAGACCTTTATTTAAATTCCTATTTCTCAGCTAAAGTGTTATGATTTGTTACATTTGTATATTCCACAACCTGCAGCTGCCTTGCATGTTTTATCTGCTTTAGAGGTTGCAGTTTAATTTGCTGAGCAGGTAACACACTTGCCTTTGATGCCGAAGGTTGTGTTTTCTATTTCCACACCATGTAGTTGGATTAACTTTCCAGTACTGATACTCCAGTGCAGCCTCCTGAATATGCCGTCCTTTCAATGAGATGTTAAACAGGCCCTATCTGCCTGATATGGTGGCATCTCAGGTGGAGTAATATTTTTTTAAAAGCGTACAGGAGGTTCCATGGTGCCCTGCCCTCATTTCCTCATGTCGGTATAAATATCACCTCTGATCTCCCCTGAAAATAAGTCACTGGCCTAGTAGGACTAACTTGATCAGACTAGATAGTAGGTACCTCCAACTTACAAATATCTCTTACTATCCCTAGAGCAGATCCTGCAGTAATTTCCTCATCTAAAAGTATTTCTGCTAAACATGCGGCTAATGCTAATCTCATTCTCTCTGACATGGATGGGAAAACTTTTTCACAGATTTGGGAAGAAAGTGCATTCTTCAGATTTTTTAACATTTAGAATTTTAGTCTGACACTCTGAAATGTAAAGTTTTTGCTTCTGTTTCCTAAGGACTTGCAAATGTTAACTGTATGCCTTCCCTCTTCTAAAGAATGTTTTGATTGCCTCTGTTGTTATCGGCTTATCTTGTAATCAAACATTCATTAAAGTGTTCTTATGATGCCGTTGATAACTGTCTCCAGTGCTGCTACATCCGGGTCAAGCATAAGAAGATTTCTTTACTTATGTTCTCAAAATTTACCAGAAGATGTTATGACTGAGATTTTAAATTCTCCCCTTTAAAGGCAACCCTGTTTGGCCTTTCTGCATCTGAGGTACTTAAGAGATTTGATGAAGGGGAGAAGATGATTTAAAGGATATCCCAAATATTCACCTGTTTTTAAAAAATAAAACTTTTCTCCCTCTGTGTGTAAAATGCATGTTAACAGAAACTGTGTTATTCTAGCAAGTTTTAAAGTCCATTCCTATTTTTGTTCCCCTTTATTTGTGGCTCTGACCAAATTTCTTGTGGTTAAGACTTTGATAGGTATGGAAACCTTTCAGGAGATGCTGCTGCCAGGGGATCTATCAATCATTCTGTGTGTGTGGAATGCATGGCAACAGAAATCATGTTATTCTAGCAAGTTTCTTAAGTTTATAAGAGCAATATTTAAAGTCCATCGCTCAATCGCTCTCGGTGTGTGTGTGTGTGTGTGTGTGTGTGTGTGTGTGTGTGTGTGTGTGTGTGTGTGTGTGTGTATGTATGTGTATGTGTGTTGTGCAGCAGTGTGCCCATTATTTTTCAAAGCTACAGGGAGCCATTGCCGAGGGGAGGAAGAGCGACATGTGGCTCCAGAGCCACAGGTTGCAGACCCCTGGCCTAGGAGGTAGCAACTCAGCTGTGCTTTACTCTTCAGGCTTCTTGCATTCCATCAGACCAAAACATTGCATCAGACAAGCTCAGCAGGACCAGAATAGAACCTCAGGAATAGAAGCCTCACCCAGGGGTCTTCCAGGAATTAGTCCAGCTGGTGGGGAGCACCTTAAACAGATCTATTTTCCTCCTTTTAAACCAAACAGTTAAATTCTGCTCCAGAGTTCCTTGCAAACATGCTTGGAAGACAGATGGTTTCTTATTTCTGTGGGCAGGAATGTTCCTCTATGCTTTTCAACCTTTCCAGTAATTTCCAGGGGTCTTCTAAAGATCCAGAAGCACTATTTAAATATTTTGACCCATGCAGCAGTGGTTTTCCCTTCTGCTGAAGTAGGCTAAGGGTAATTACCACAATCTGTCCCACAGACTGGATTTACTCATACAAGACAGGGCTTTGTCTGATACACCCATACCTGAAATCTCTTCACTTGACTGCCTGAATGATAGAATTCTGATATCTTCTGAGGATATGCTATAGGTAATGAAGGCAGTTAAAAACTGTTACTAAGAAGTCATATACATATAACTGGAATGGATTTTCTAGTTGATGCCACTCCAAGAACCAGGACCCTTTTAAGGCCTAGCTGTCTCTGGTTCTTGAATATCTGTATGAATTACTGTCTTCTGGCCTTTCTTAGTCATCTGTCAAGGTTAATCTGTCAGCTATTTTTAATTTTCTGCCATTGCAGTCCCCTTTCCACCTATCCTTAGGTCATGCAGTTTTTGAAGGGATGCTTTACCTATCCATCCACCCAGAAAAAAGGTGGCTGTTTCTTGGGATCTTAATTTTGCACTTCAAAAGCTAGCTCTTCTTCCATGTGAACCAACTCATCGGGCTGTTTTGAGATTCTTAACATGGGAGACTGTTTTACTCATTGCTCTGACTTCTGCAACAAGTAAAACTGCAAGCAAAACCCAGCCAAATTAGAGTTTTCACTGTGGTACACCTTAAACCTCGTGTAATGGAGGCCCATGAGATATATGCAAATTACCCCTTAAGGGCATCAACATGTCCATAACTTTTTACTTTCAAAGTCTTTCTGATTACATTCAGGCCAGTAAAGCCAAAATCCACTAGCTGTGGACATGTATGTTATGCTGCGGTGGTACGGTGGTAGCGTTGTTAGCTCACAGCAAGAGGTTCTCCCGTTCGATTCTTGGCTGGGCTTGGGAGTGCCTTCTGTGTGGAGTCTGCATGTCCTCCCCGCGGTTGGGTAGCGTACGAAAGACTTAGGTTCATAGGTTCATCGGTTCATACTAGGCTATCTGCCCAAGGGCATTTATAAGCCTAGCCCATAGATATGTGGCTTTTGCCACCCCTTTAGTTTAAATAAAACTATGCCTATTATTTTGCTGTGACTCTGTCAAGCAGAGACACTGAAGTAATCCCTGGGGTATATCTGCGATCTCCCATCCATTGGTCAAGATTCCTCTTGAACAAGGCCAGCGAGGTGCTCTGACTCACATGTACCGGGATTTTGTTCCACAGCATAGGGAGTCTCTGGGTGATGAATCTATCCCTCCAGCACGTCCTATTAATAACCGTGTCAAGGTTTAAGTCTCCCGCCCTTGTGGTTCTGAGGGATCTAGATTTTTTGAGGTGAAGCATATTCATCAAATCTGGGTTTGACATGGCCTTATATGTCAGGCACAGGTCACCTCTGAGCAAGCGGTATGAGACTGAATAGAGCTGGAGTTCTTTCAGTCGGGCAGCATAAGGCATATTTTTGAGACCCTTTATCCTTTTGGTGAGGAACTTTTGGGGCCTTTCCAGCTGCTGCAGGTGTCGGGTCAGATACATTCCGAATGGGGCATTGTACTCAATCATAGGTCTAATGAGTGATGAGTACAGGGAGACGATGACATCCCTTGATCTAGATGTGAATCCCTTCATGATCAGGTGGGCAATGTAGAAGGTTTTCCTGACTACTTTAGCAACATGAGTGTCAAACGAAAGGCTAGTGTCAACCTGGGTCCCCAGGTCCCTGATGACTTCTTCTGTGCTCAGTGGATTGCCACCTATATGGTAGCTAGGGGTAACCTTGTTTTTCCCGAAGGGTATGACTATGCATTTCTTGGCGTTTAACTTTAGGCCATGGCTCTGGCACCAGTTATCCATTTCTGTGAGGCCCTTCTGAAGGATATCTGTGTCAGAAGTGTTTTCGACTATGGCGCCCAGTTTGCAGTCATCTGCAAACTTTGTCAGCCATAACCCTCATGTGTTTGCTTGTACTTCAGAAAAGTAGATGCCGAACAAGAGTGGACCCAGGACTGAGCCCTGTGGGACACCACTTGTGACAGGCTTTGAGTCTGACATGGCTCCAGCAACTCTGACCCTGTGGGTTCTGTCACTTAGCCAGTTTGCAACCCATCTTGTGATGTATGGGTTTACATTCAGGCTGATGAGTTTTTCGATGATACCCGAGTGGGGTATTGTGTCGAAGGCCTTTGCCAGGTCGAGGTAGGCTGTATGGACTGCCTTTCCCTCATCAATGGCCTTGGTGACTGTTTCGAAAAAGTCAACCAAGTTTAAAAGGCATGATCTGCCCTTGACCAAGCCAAACTGGGTTGGATCCAAAGTCTGCAAGTTCCCTATGTCTTTATTTATGAGTTCCATTATGATCCTCTCCATGGCTTTGCAGATAAGGCTTGTCAAGCTAATGGGACGGTAATTTCCAGGGTCAGTGGAGGCACCGCCCTTGTGAAGTGGGACCACAGTCGCCGTGCGCCACTCCTTGGGTACGTATCCTGAGGTGATGCTAAGATTAAACAGCTGTCCTAACTGCGGGTTTAATTCCTCATTGAGTTCGTGGAGCACACAGCCGGGGACACCATCCGGTCCCATGGATGCTGTGTTTTTTGCCTTGGAGAGAGCAGTTCTCACCTGGGTGTTGGAGATGTTTGGGGGGCTACAATCCTCTGGTATAGATATCTCTCCTTTTGGGAGTTTGCACTGAACCTGTCAGCCAGTATGTTGGCAATGTGTGTAGGTTCAGTAATCTTCACATCATTTTGGACTAATTCTGAGCATATCTGGGAGTTTCCTCCTAGGTTTCTAACATAGCTAAAGAAGGCCTTATGATTGTCTTTTGTGTCCTTGGCGATTTTTCTCTCAAAATTAGCCTTGGATGATTTTATGAGAGCTCTTAGTTTTTACTTATAATGATCAAAGGTGTCTTACCTTTCAAGGATTTTGCTCTATCTTGTAGTAGCTTCCTCCTTTTGTTGTAGAGCTTGTTTATGGCTGGGGTCCACCAGACTGGACGCTTGCCTTTGGTACAAAGAGTCTTAGTTTTGTTTGGGATTGCCTGATCCATGCAGTCCTGTAGGTGCTGGTAGAAGGCATTTGTAAGTGATTCAGCGGTTTGAGTAATGTTTACCACTGGCTCAGGGGCCTTAAAGGAGACCACACTATTTTATAGAAGTGTGAAGTCGGCTTTTGAGAAGTTTTTCACTGTGGTCTTTTTTATTTCAGGTGGGGGCGGGATGAGGACCTCCAGCGAGATTAGTTTATGATCTGATCTCACCAGTGAGGGGTATACTTCCAGTGTTGAACATTGTGATCCCATGTTTGTGATGATGAGATCGAGTATGTTTTCTCCTCTTGTGGGGATGGTGACTAGTTGTTCCATGGCATTTGAGTTTATGAACTCCAGGAACCTTTGGGCTAGAGAGTTTGGGCTTGAGTAGTGTTCCCAGTCTATATTAGGGTAGTTGAAGTCACCTAGTATGATGGTGTTTGGAGATACATTTATCCCCTCCAGTGTTTTCAGGAAGGCCATGTGAGGTTCCTGAGTTTGAGAGGGTGGCCTGTAACATGCTACAAATTGCAGAGCAGTCTTGCCTATGGTTAACTGCACCTGGATGGTCTCCGATGCATCGTGCGTTGCCACCAACATTGAGGTGTGGGTGTCCTTTATGAATATGGACACCCCCCCTCCTTTTTTGGTGTTGTCCGGATTTTGGGGCCAGAACGCATGATATGAGGTGAAACCTGATAGTGCTGGGGTGCTCTCATGAGCCTTGAACCAGGTTTCTGTCACAGCACAGACATCGATGTTCTCCATATTGAGAAGGGCCTCGAGTGCGTGCATCTTGAGATTGAGACTTCTGGCATTGAGCAGCATTACCCTTAGTTTTTTCCTTTTTGTGTTCTAGGGTGGTAGGTTTAGAATTTGAGCCTTGCCTAAAAAGGCACTATCGGCGTGGCAAGAGCCTTTGCCAATATCCGGAAGCCCAGGGGTGACAGGTGCAAGCCGTCCCTTGCGAAGCAGCGTGGCTTGTCCAGCATGTCATCCCAGGCAGACAGACATTGGATCCCCTTTGAATGACACCAGAATTTAAGCCAATTATTAAAGCTGATCATCTTATCACTGTATTGTGGCATCATTCTAGGTGAGGGTAGGATACTGCTCAAGGTCAGGGTCATACCTGCTTGGGCTACATAATCAGAGAGCTCCTCAATGTCTCTTTTCATGTAGTCCAAGGACGTACGTCTCAGGTCGTTGACACCAGCGTGGACAATGACTGAGTCGTACTTGTACCTGCTGTTGAGAGACCTTAGTGCTTGCGTTATGTGGTGGATTCTAGCGCCCGACAGGCAGCTTACTGTGACCTTCTCCTTACTCAGTCTGGTGAGTGGGACGTCAGTGTGTCTGACTATGGAGTCACCAATGACGAGTGTGTCTGGCATTGTGTTTGGCCTTAAGGGCTGTGACTGTTTGACACTCTGACTGTGTGGTCTATGTGTTGCATGTGTTTGGTCCTGAGGTGGTAGTTGTTTGGGTGTCTGCTTTGGTGGCCTCTGCTGTTTTGGTAGATTTTTGATCAGAGCCTCCGAGTATGTCTTTGTGTGATTATGTGTATGATTTGAAGTTATGATGGTACTATGTGTGACTGGGTATGTAGTGTGTGTGGTTACCTTCTCCTCCTGTCTGGTCTTGCCAGTCCTATGTTGAGAGAGCTCAGCCTCCAGTTTGGCCGTATAGTTGCATCTCTCGCATGTATTTGTGTTTTGTGGGAGAAGGAGAGGATTGTCTGTGTACATGAGGCAGTTGTAACATTGCCTCAATATTCCCAGGTCCACCAGTTGAGCAGGAGAGGACACTAGCAACTGATCCCTCGACATGCTAGAAGTAATAGATAAAAAACTTACAAAAGACTCTGAGGGATGTGGGTTCTAGGCTGGTGGGGTACTATCTATAATAAAAAGTGCTTTATCAAGGTGCAAGTACTGTAGTAGCAAGTGCTAGGCTTTACAGATAGAGAATAGTCTACTTGGGAATCAAGTAGAGATGAACTTTTTAGTTATAGGATACGCTGGTTAGATCAGCAATACAGTTCAAGGAAGGTAGTTATAAGGGAAAATTTGAAGAGTGGAATTTGGGTAGCCCGAATAGTTTAACCTTGTTTAACCGCCGCTGCTCTTGTGTGCAACAGTGGCAACTCCGAGCTAATTCGCTAAAGCGGCTTAACGCGTCTTTATAGCAGGGGGCTGGAAAAACAGGAAATGACCCAAAATGGCCAACGAATTACTAGTTGCTGTTTCTAACCACTCCTCTGAGGACAAACAAGCAGCTCAGTACTCCCCACTCCCACTGGTGAGTAAAGAAACTACCTCTGGCCACACAAGAAAATGGAGGAACACAGAAACCAAATACAAAGCCCAGGGATCAGCAAAATCTAATCACTGGAACAACTAGCTAGGAAAGTTTAGGAAAGGAGAAGTATTTTTGTTTTTTAGTTTTTTGCAAACAGACAGAAAAATGCAGTAAATGCTTTGTTTTTCGACTAAATTGCTATCAAAGGCTGGTACACTTGAGTGTATTAGCCTGTTTGTTACTTTTAAGCAAAACTTTAGCCAACAAGTGCAATCAACAATTTAAGCACAAAAAACAGGAAAATAAGGTAATAAAACAGTAATAGAGGCACAAACAGTAGTCGAAAAGCTCAAAAGATCGAAAAATGCAAAGTAAAAAGTTTAAAAAATACTTATAATCAAGAAAGTTGCTTTTTCTGCTCTCTGCTGGCTTAGGAACTCTGCAAGGGACCACAAGGAGCTATGCCAAGTTCTCTAATGCCAGAAAAGCCCGCCAAAGCGTGCTTTATAGCAGGGGCTGGAAAAAACAGGAAATGACCCAAAATGGCCAACAAATTACTAGTTGCTGTTTCTAACCACTCCTCTGAGGACAAACAAGCAGCTCAGTACTCCCCACTCCCACTGGTGAGTAAAGAAACTACCTCTGGCCACACAAGAAAATGGAGGAACACAGAAACCAAATACAAAGCCCAGGGATCAGCAAAATCTGATCACTGGAACAACTAGCTAGGAAAGTTTAGGAAAGGAGAAGTATTTTTTGTTTTTTATAGTTTTTTTGCAAACAGACAGAAAAATGCAGTAAATGCTTTGTTTTTCGACTAAATTGCTATCAAAGGCTGGTACACTTGAGTGTATTAGCCTGTTTGTTACTTTTAAGCAAAACTTTAGCCAACAAGTGCAATCAACAATTTAAGCACAAAAAAAACAGGAAAATAAGGTAATAAAACAGTAATATAGGCACAAACAGTAGTCAAAAAGCTCAAAAGATCGAAAAATGCAAAGTAAAAAGTTTAAAAAATACTTATAATCAAGAAAGTTGCTTTTTCTGCTCTCTGCTGGCTTAGGAACTCTGCAGGGGACCACGAGGAGCTATGCCAAGTTCTCTAAACTTGCGTGCGTAAATAGGCGTGCCTTCGTTGAAGGTTGGGCGTCGAGCTGGCACCTCATCATTTCGTAAAAATCTACTGCCAATCATTAGCGGACCGGAGTTCCGCTGTGGCGACCTTTTACCGGGAAAAGCCAAAAGACAAACAACAACAAACAATTGACCTCATCAGCAGAGCGTAAGTGGATTGTTTGTCGTTACTTTAGAAGCACAGTTTTTTTTTTAAAAACAGCTGATGCCCATAAACATTAAAGTGCCTGCAAAATATCCTACCTAACATCCAAACCAAAGGGTATGTCTGTGTGACCTTTTTACCCATTGATTTTCATTCTCTGATTTTTTGCAGGCACCTTTTCCACTTGTCATGTGCCCAAAATTGCCTCTTCCTGTAATTCGTATGTTGTTACATGTATCACTAGCATATCTAAATATGACTGTAACTTCTTCTTTATGAGACCTATTGCTCCTGCAAACTTGATTCCTACTGCAAGTCTGACTAGGCTTGCTC
Source organism: Protopterus annectens (assembly GCF_019279795.1). NCBI lineage: Eukaryota > Metazoa > Chordata > Ceratodontiformes > Protopteridae > Protopterus > Protopterus annectens. The sequence goes on along the minus strand of NC_056743.1, from coordinate 1,714,203,772 downwards.
AGGATCATTCTCCATTGTCTCCTGGATTCAGAAACTTTTCCTCATCCCTATGTTTTTCCTGAGCTAAAAATGTATCCTAATAGCTTGTGCTACTGCAACAGTGATCCAATTCTGAGCATAGTGCAGTTGTAAGTAAACTTACCCTAACAGTCGATGCTTTAATAGATTACTGTTGTCGCAGCCATCTCCTTCATCTTCCACTTGTTTTTTTTTCTGTACTGCCAGGGTATAGCTGTATACATTTTATTTATTTGGCCTTTGTTGACAGGGTTAGTCCCACTAGGTTAGTAGCCTCTTTTTAGGGGAGACCAGAGTTAGTTATACTACTAGGGAGATTTGGCCATGACATCAGAGAACTTTCCCTACTCTTTTCGATAGCTACAGTGGAATCTTTCATATCCACCTGAGTTATCACCATCCCAGGCAGATGGGGCCTCAGTTTAACGTCCCATCAAAAGGGCAACACACTCAGGAATGCAGTATCCCCTTTATGCTGCACTACAATGCCCACAATCCCTCTCTTTGGTGTGAGAATAGAACCCAGAGCCTTCTGCACCAATGGTAAGTGAGCTACCTATTGCACCATTGACACTGCAGGTCCATAGCCCTGTGTATATAGTCACATTGGTTTATACCGAGTCGTTATTTACTGGCATTTTTCCTTCCAGGGCTGTAGCCTCCTTTCTTGGGGCAAGAAAGTTCTGAAGCTTTTGGCTACATGATTGCTTTTTATATGGAGCTCTGTCTTGGCAGTTAAAGCATGTGGAAGGTGCCCTTAAACTTTGAAAAGCTTAGTGGTTGGTCATGTCCTTTCAGGATATAACCCCAATAGTTTAGGCTACTGCAAAATTGTTTTATTAGAACATCTAATGTTATGGTAAGTTTTCTTACCCAACTGTCTCTTCTAGTCTTTTCTTACATTGTGAAATATATGTGTTGTACTTATTTCTAATTCATTTTTTTACCAAAGTATCTGTTCTCAGAAATGCATATCAGGTGTATAGTAATACAATGCAGCTTAAGGATACAGAGCTGATATTTACTTGATGCGTAATTATAGGGATTGCATTCAGTCCAGCCTTCTTAGATGATGCATCTAACTTGTAATGCATATAATGTGGAATAGGAAGAAAGGCTTCATGATCAGAAAAAGAAATAAGCATAATAAGGAATTTCCTTTGCAAAAGACAGCACTGTTAGGTCTGAAAGATTACTTCTCAGAGGTAAAACTGTCACCTTTTGAGAGATCACAATCTCATTTCATTTCATTGTCTTGGCGAGTCCTGTCATTGATGATGTTGACATTTTCTTGGCCGTTGTGCCATATCTATAGTATCAGAATAACTGCTTTCAGTTTCAGAGTTCTTCCTTGCCTCTTATAGGTTCTTATAAGAGAAAAGCAAGTTAACTGTCCTATTAGATTTCCCTTTTCTTGAGATGAACTGGCACCGAGATCTATAACTCTTGGCCCGTATCTTACTCTACCTTTTGTGTTTTAAATTAAAAGGCCCTTATAGCCATACATAATCTCTTTTCTTGGGCTGTGACTCAAGATTCCTTTCCTTCTACTTTTAGACATTTGGAAATTCTGTATACATCACTGGAAAAGTAGCAACATTTGACAAGGTGCCAGTGCCCAGAGAAACCATGTACAAAAACATCTATCAAAACAACACATTTGATGCATTACTGAGGTGGACAATCATGTTTTTTCTCTACCATTGTACATGTTTTCTTTTAGGAGTCCATTATCGTTTATTTTCTTTGCCTCTGTCCCAGCCTCTTTGTCAAAAAATCTGGTTCTTCTCAGTAAAATAGACTGGTATCTCTGAACCTTTCTATTTATTTTCCAAATCAGACAAAACATGGAAGCAGGCATGGATGTACTTTTGTCCTGTATGTCTAATGGAAGTGTTCATTTGTTTTACAGCTTTTGCCAAGTGTGCCCCCCCCCACACACACACACACAGGATTTTGCTTTTAGGGAATTTATAACTTATATGACACAGAATCTGTGCTGACCTTAACCATGAAGTGCATGAAAAATCTTTTTTAAAATAGATTTGTATTTAAATTCCACTGTATAGATTACTTTGTTGGTCCGTTCACTTTTGTAGCTTTAATACAGGTGATTTTTGTGGCCATCTGCTACACTTCATTTCTAAAACCACCAATGACAGCTGTGCAGTTGAGCTTATCCCTTAAATGGCAGTTAGCCCTTCTTTAGCAAACATCAGTACACATACACTTAGAGATTGCAGGAACACCGACATAATGGGCAAGAGAGTTTCTACACAGTGTTGCAGACAAGCCCAGAGTTTCCAGATAATGTAATTATCATGTAGTTAAACAAATTTAATAAATAATAAATTCACAGCTTAACTCTAACTATGTCCATTTTGTTACATCTGCTCAGATCCAAGGTTAAACAAGATAGATGGATCAATGTAGAATTCTAAGACCTTTCCAGAACACTAGGCTATGCTTAAAATTATATGTAACTAAAAATAGTAATTCTTAGATTTGTAGGTGTTTAATAGGCTAACAACCACAAGGGCCTTTTTAAGCCTAGTCATGCATCCCAAATTGCTGACAACGTTCTGATACCCTTGATAAGTGTAAGAAGGGGCTTGGGAGGGGAAACATTTACAAGCAGACCTGGGAGATGAACCATTGCAGGCTGCCTGTGTTCATTAGAGACATATGTACCAAAACAGGAATGAATTTCTTATTCTCCATCCAGTTGTCCAAATTATACTTGAATTGGGTTAGGGAAGAACTTTGCTTCACCTGGACGGAGAGCCTGTTCCAGAGACTGGGTAGTCTCTGGGATACACCCTATCACAGGCAAGATTTAGGTCTTTAGAATGGGTAATCTTGGTGCTGTTTGTTTTGTGGATATGCAAGAGGAACAACAGAGTGGGGTCTGACAATGCTTTGTATGCCAAGCATAGATCTCCCCTCAACAGCCTGTAGGAGACAGAATACAGGGATAGGGTCTTGATATCGTCTGCACAGGACATGTTACTTATGCCCTGTATTCTTTTAGTGTGGAACCTCCTTGGATGTTCCAGTTGTTTGATATGCCTGGTTAGGTACATACCAAAGGGGGCATTGTACTCAATAGTAGCTCAGATGAATGCCGAATACCATGGAACAATGACTTTATTGGACCTAAATGCCATACCTTTGTTTTTAAGTTGTGCAGCATAGAATGATTTCCTCACTACAGTAGACACATGATGGCCAAAGGGTAGATTACTGTCTATGTGTGTCCCCATGTCCCTGACTACTGGGTCAACTCTTAGGGGTGTGTTGTCACTATGATAGTTACCAGGGTGGATGACTTCCAGAAGGATATTATTATGCATTTTTAGGCATTTAGTTTTAGTCCACGGCTATGACACCAGTAGTTTGTCTGTGTCAGCCCCTCCTGGAGAACATTTGTGTCAGTGTGAGATTCAACGACCGCTCCTAATTTGCAATGGTCTGCAAATTTAGTCAGCCTGAGACCACTGATATTGACCTTCAGGTTTAGAGAGGTAAATGTCATAAAAGGAGTGGTCCCAGGACGGATCCCTGAGGGACTTCACTTGTGACTGGCCTCTTTGTAAAGGTGGACTCCCCAGTTCTAACTTCCTGTCTGTGAGCCAGTTGGCTATCGAGCGGGTGACGTAAGGGTTTGTACCTAACCTCTTGAGTGTGTCAATAGTGTATGAGCGGTGTATTGTGTCAAGTGCCCTTGGGCAGGTCAAGGTAGGCAGTGTGAACCATTTTGCCCTCATCGATTGCTTTGGTGACCTTCTCAAAGAAGTCCACCAGGTTGAGTAGGCATGACCTGCCCTTGACAAAAACAAATTGGGTTGGGTCGAATGTCTGGGGGTTTCCTATGTCATTACTGATCATTTCCATAACTGTTTCCATGGCTTTGCATATGAGACTAGTGAGACTTATGGGTCTGTAGTTTCCAGGGTCTGTAGAGGGCCTACCTTTGTGCAGAGAGATGACTGTTGCTGTTCTGCATTCATAAGGCACAAAGCCTGTTTGGAGGTTACAGTTAAATATCAATTCCAGAGGGACTGATTAGTCATGTTTCATGCTATTTAGAATGCTGTTCCTTGAAAATATATTTGACATAAGTGGTTTTAACACAGACAGGTATTTCTCACAAAAGGACAACAAATTATTATAGTCAGGATAATAAGAAATGTGTCTCACTTAGTGAGGAAGTGACTGATCTTTATGTTCTTTTCCATACTAAGTGGGTAGAAGACAGAATAATAAAGAAAGCTTTGAATGTAGTGAATTGACTGCTACATAGAGACCCCATAAAGGTGACTTTTAAAAAAAAATAGTCCAATACCTCTATTTCCTGCATTTCTGCTAGAAACCACTTCTCACTACATACATTTTTTCTGTCACTTAGCACAGAAGAAAAATCAATCACCATGTTTTTTTCTTTTCGCTCTAAACTACTTTTAGAAAAAAAGAGCACAAACTCTACAATACTTGGTGTTGCTGCTGAATGGCTACATCTTACTTGAGCTACTCCAAGGGGATTTACTGTACTTGCTTGTGAAACTGTTTCTTCAGTACACTTAACATTGGAAAACACTATAAAGCATTTTGTTTTAATTTTCCGTTTCTGTTTTTAATTCCAGTGAATGTCCACAACACACTAGGCCAGGATTCAAAGTAAATAGCTCTGCAGCACTGATTGCTGTGTACAGATGAACTTATTTCTGCTGCAGGGGTAAGAAGTGATTCGCAGTCATCTAGATTCCCTAAAGGATACAATCTCATTACCTGGGAATTTACAAGACTGTGAACCTGTTCACTGTGCAGCTGGAAAAACTGTGCAGTGGGACCCTACCATATACACTGTAGCACTGATACCAAGAGGAACACACAAATACACTAACCTTCCCCTTCCCAGGACACATGCATGTATGCACACACACACACACACACACACACACACACACACACACACACACACACACTACTTACCTTCATTGGCTGTGTGTACAGGTTGAAGTTGCTCTTTTCTCTGGAACAGTATTCCACCACTTAAAGGCATGGGGATGTCCCACAAGAATGTGGTGTACACCAAATGTGATAAGATCCCAGCACTGGCCCACTTGCATACTTCATTGTCTTTGAATATTAAACTGTGCAAACACTGTATCTGGACAGTGCAGTGAGAAGGTAATTTATATTGGCCTCTCCCATAGAATTCCACATTTGCATCTGGCAGTCCAAATCTCTTCTGGCCTGTCATCTTAATATAAGAAGCATTAATAACAAGGTACATGAACTGCATGCACTCTTGGCTGTCCACTCCCCTGAGATTCTCTGTTTGAAACCTGGTTAAAACCTAACACTATTGACAATGAAGCATTACGACCTGGGTATAACATACACAGGCTGGATCATGTTTCCAGGAAGGTGGGTGGGGTAGCTGTACTCTACAAATCTGAGTTGAATGTGACCATAGATGTTACACAACCACCTCAGATTAATAACTCCAAAATTCTTGCCACTAGATTACAATTTACCAAAAGTAAATGCATTAATATCATCTGCATATATATTCCCCCGGGTAACAGTATAGCCACACTTGAAGATATACCCTACACTGGCTATCATGTCATTACCCCCAAGAAACCCTACTACTTGGAGATTTTAACATAGACTGGGGCACCTTTTCTTCAGAATCCCCATCTACACATATTAACCTGCATGCATTTACACAAATCTTAACCACCCATACCGGGCTAGGTAAACCCACCAAAAAGAAAGCATACTCGACTGGGTACTCATAAATAGTAACCCCCAACTGTACACCGCTGGTACCCTCCCCAATGACCTAAGTGACCACCTTCTCACTTATATAATTAAGCAAAAAGCCATTAATCCCAAACAACCCTTACTCAAAAAAGTTAGAAACAGAAAAAGACTTTGACCCTGCCAAATTCCAACAGGAACTTAACTCCTGTAACTGGTCTATTCCAAAACCCCTCCCCTTAGAGGAGGCAGTTGCATATTTCAACAACAAATTTCTTGAAATCCTTGATTTGTATGCACCTGCACATTCAAAGAGAACAGAAGCAAAAACTGCACCATGGCTTTCTAAAGAGTCTAGACTCAAAATTACCAGTAGAAACACATTTTGGGCTTTGTGGCACCCTACTAAAGACCCCCCAAGATCATGTTAAATACAAGCAAGCCAGGAACGAAACAAAAAAAATCCATTTTACAAGACAAAAAAACAATACTATTGTAATTTACAGACAACAAACCAAAGCAATCCTCAAAATTTTGGGCAGGACTGAATAGTCTACTTCATCCTTGAAAAACTTCTACCCCTATCCCCACTGCTACCATTGATAAACCGCCGAGGTTGTTTCAGATAGTTTTAACCATTTCTTTACTAAGACAATTCAATCCCTAGCTAGCCAATTACCTCCTAGCTCCCCTGGCCCTAAAAGTATCATCCCTACGAACCTACTCTCATTCAGCTTCCAACCAGTGTCCACATCACTTTTCTGTACCTTGATCAAAACATTAAAACCCACCACACACTGTGCTGATCAACTCCCCGCCGAGTACCTTCAAAAATCAGCTGATGCTATTGCCTACCCAGTATCAACAGTAATTAATCGTACCGTAGCAGAAGCTACAATTCCCACCGTTTGGAAAACATCCTACGTAATCCCACTACATAAAGGAGGCTCCTCCACTGAATTCTCCAGTTATAGACCAATAGCTATACTCTTTCCACTTGCAAAGATTATTGAAAAATGTATACACAAACAACTCATGCACCACCTAATCCAGAATCACCTCATGGCAGATACCCAACACGGCTTTGGTCAACACCACAGCACTACTTCAGCCCTACTAGCTTAAACATAACTGTAACAGTAATCACATATCCTCAGCCCTCTTCTTGGATCTTTCCAAGGCATTTGACATGGTTGACGACCAACTTTTAATGCACACCCTGCAAACTTTCTGTCTAGATTCTAAAGCCCTTCAGTGGTTTAAATCCTACCTCAATGGGAGGCAGCAGGCTATTCTTTGGCAGAACAAGCTCTCTAACCTACTATCAAACACCCTTGGAGTACCACAAGGCTCCATACTAGGACCCCTACTGTTTTCCGTCTTCATTAACAACCTGTATACTGTCATCCCAAATGTCAGCTGTATCCAATATGCTGACAACTCTACCCTGATCTGCTCAGCCGTATCTCCTACAGACTTATGGTCTGCTACCCAGTCCACCTTTAATACTATAGAAAACTTGCTCTCTGAACGTCATTTGATACTAAATCCCAAAAGAACTAAAATGTTGTTATTCTCAGCAACACAAAGGTCTGCTGCTTTTACCTTTACCATAAATGCAAACAATAGCACAATAATCTCCCCTGACCCCTCTACAAAACTATTAGTTGTCATTATTGACAATAACCTAAAATTCAACCTACATGTAAACCACTCGATCAAAACCATCAATAAAAAACTAAGGTCAATTTACAGAATAAAAGCCATCCTAACTTCTCCAGCCAAAATTGCCATAGGTCGCTCTCACCTACTTTCAGCACTTCTGTATGCATCCCCTCTACTCTCTAATCTAAACAAGACTGTACTTAACAAACTTTCAACCTGCTATAATCACATTGCCAGGTTTGCCACTTGCCTGCCTTTTAGGACGGGTCTACTTCATTTGCCCTAACTTCCAGTTGACTGACGCCCATTTGACTGAGACCAAATGACTGAAATTTCATTTGACTGACACTTCATTTGACTGACAGTACTGGCGGTCTCTAGAGCTCTGTAAGGCAAGTAAATGGAATATGTCCTCTTCCCCACTGTAGTGCGACCGTGGAGTTAGTATATATAGTTGGGGGGGCACAGCCCACCACAATGGAGGTGTGGGGGGTGAAGCCCCCCACTTACTTTGGTTTTACTAAACAATATTAAACCAAAAGCAGACATCCCCCATCCCCCAACTATATATAACTCCATGGTCGCACTACAGTGGGGAAGAGGACATATTCCATTTACTTGCCTTACAGTGCTCTAGAGACTGCCAGTACCAATTGTCAGTCAAATGAACTGTCAAGTCAAATGAAGTGTCAGTCAAATGAAATTTCAGTCATTTGGGGTCAGTCAATTGGAAGTTAGGGCAAATGAAGTAGTCCCTTTAGGACACACCACTGCATCAATCTTAACCAGCTTGGGTGGCTTGAACTACCCAGTCTAATCAAATATAACCTACTGATTATGGCCTATATAATCCTTTATTATCCAGATAATACTCCTGCACTTAAAAATCTTATCACCCCCTATAACAATCCGCGACTGCTTCGATCCTTAACAGACTACTAATTCAGACAATCAAAATTAACAGTGCAGCTGGGGATTCCCCCTTTGCAAACTCTGTAGGCAGTGCCTGGATCTCGCTTCCAGCTGATATTACTTTGCTCTCCTCCCCTGGTCATTTTAAAACTAGACTCAAACAACATCTGGCACTAAACTGGATTTTCCACTGCAACCAGTTTGGCTAACTCTCATCAAGAATGTGTAAAATCTATTAATCAGCTTACTGTTGAATTTACCTCTGACTTTTACCAGGGAGTATACCATGTTTGTAACATGTGTTCATTGTTTTTATTGTATCTGCTTACCTTGGAGCTTTTCTCCCCGGGCCTCCGCTGAAAATGGACATGAAGTCATTCGGACTATCAAGGTCAATAAATGTAAAATAAAATAAAAATAAAAATCTCACTGCCTAAAGCACACCCTGACAATGAAAGGCAGTCATGGGGCTCTATGTATCAAAATGGTTTTGTAAAGTCTGCAACATAACTTACATGTATGTTACTTAGTTTGCAAATGGCAAAGAATACTGCCTAATTGTTACTATTATATAATTACAATAGAGGTTATTCTGCCAAATGTTTACCACTGCTGTGTTTATTCCCTCTGTCTTTAGCCTTTTACTTAACCCCAACACTCATCAGTGTATAACATCATAATCCATACCTTAAAACTGTATTAGTACAGTTGATAACTTTGCTATATAGCAAATACTTTAATCGGCCTGCCTCAGGTGACCGTACACTGTCAGTAAGTGGTGCTTTGTTACAGGCGTCAGGATTTCACATATCATGCCATGTAAATAGAAGCACTGTAGTGAAGCATGTGAAATGCTCAAATATAGCAGAGAAGCCATTACAAGACTGTAGTCATCTGTGCCCTCCACTTGTAATTTACTACCCCCATAATGCTTGGAGTTATAAGGTGCATCTAAAATCTGTTTTCATCTTTTCTACAACATACTTTTAGAGTGGTGTGAATTTTTCTCTTCATGGTGGCCCATTTCTTTACATAAGAGCCATACAGGAGCTAATAGGTTTCCTACCTTCTTTGTTCTCTGACTGTGGATTATGTGGATGGATTACCTGGAACCCCCCCTCCCAATTTGTCTTCAACATGAACTGAGGGTGCAGCACACTCAGTAAAGTGTCAGGGCTCAGAGTCTTAGACTCAGTCATCTAGTAGTGAATAGTAAAGAACAATGCAAATGAAATAGTGCATCTTCACTCGTCTTCTGAGATAATTTCACTGTCTATTTTGCTTCCAGTCTTTCCTCAGCTGTTCATTAGCTTTTGTTTCCACTCCATATCACTATTTATGATGAAACAACCCTGCATTTATAAACATTTGTTGAAGGTTCATGCACAGGCCTTGCAAAATAATGCAACAAAAAGAGGCTTTTTTCACTGTTCTCCCTGGAAGCATAACTTTCAACCTCTTACCTCCAGAATCAGTGACAAATCAAGAAATAATCAGGCACACTTTTAAAAATATTAATACTATTATTATTGGGAAAAGCTGACAGAATAAAGTAATGTGAATTAACACGCAGTTTCTGACGTAAAAGAAGTCTATTATTGTCAGTATTTATTATGTGTAATCCACCACATTTTATCCCCAGATCACTAGCTTTATGAGGGATACAGCACAATTTTGAGCCAATATTAGGGGTATCCCTGAAAATTTGGAACTAATGAGAAGTATACTCGGAAGCTTTCATAAATATTTAAAATCTTCTTCTCCTTTCAGCTTTTCCCGTTAGGGATCGCCACAGTGGAGCAACGGTCCGCAGAATGATTGGCAGTAGAGTTTTACAATGTCAAGTTGCCAGCCGAGTACCCATCCTTCCACAGAAGGCACACACATGCAGACGCTCACACCTAGGGCCAATTTAGAGTGTCCAGTCCACCTTCAGTATTTCTTTGGGAGGAAACCAGAGCACCTGGAGAAAACCCACATGACTACAGGGAGGATATGCAGACTCAGCATAGAAGGCACCCCAGCTGAGAATTGAACCAGAGAACCTCTTGCTGTGAGATGGCAGTGCTAACCGCTGCACCAATGCGGCCACCTTTTCATAAGTACTTAAAATATATGTAACAAATAGAATGTTAAGTAAGAGAGAGAGAGTGTGTGTGTGTGTGTGTGTGTGTGTGTGTGTGTGTGTGTGTGTGTGTGTGTGTGTGTGTGTGTGTGTGTATATGTGTGCGCGTGTGTGAGTGTGTGTGTATGTGTGCGCGTGTGTGAGTGTGCACGTGTGTGAGTGTGCGCGTGCGTGTGTGTGTGTGTGTGTGTGTGTGTGTGTGTGTGTGTGGGCCTGTGTGAGCATGCATGTTTTCTACAGGACAGTGCCTTACCACTCAGCTATGGGGATTTTTGATTCACTGCAGAGTTATATGAAACAAAGATTTGAATACAGACAGTGACATTTTTGTGAAGGTGCAATAAAATATGTACACACTTTATGTAAATTTCTCATTGCAGGTTCATAGAGGCCTTTGTTAAGGCTTCAGATTTGGTTACACCTTGGTCATTAATGTTTTAGAAACAATTAGCCGAGATGTCATCTGCTGTTGTGTCACACACAGTACATATCACTCTGCTATGAAGTTTAACAGTGGGTAAAATGGAGGAAGTGCTGTTTTTTATATAAATTTTTGATCATCACAAGAGCATCCTGCTGTTCATGTCTTTAAACTACTGGCAGAGTTATGCCTTGGTAAGTCTAAGTCCTGAAACTGGCTTTGAAAGAACATTTTTTATCTTTTTTTGATGAGACAGGTGCAGACAAAGAATGCTGAAACTGAGAACTTCAGTGTTTTCTTTAGTGAAGACTATACTGATTTCCATTCCAGTTGTGCCCTTTAAAAATACACAGATTGATGTAAATCATCCATGGTGTGTTTTACGGTGAACTTCTGTTGTACTTTCCAAAAATGTATAACCACTGCTTTTGCATTGTGGGTTTAAGCAAATTGGTTTCCTTTTGTTTAGGACTGCTTCACAAAGGGATAGATTTCCATACATTATTGTATAAGTCGAAATTGATTCACTGTGGTATTTAAGCGTTTCTTGAATTTTGGGATTCTGTAAAGAAGTAATTTTGTACAGTTGTAGGAGTATGTGAGTTATGAATTGTTTTGTATCATGTTATAAGCTGTAAAAATGTCTTCTTTTTCATTTTAGATTCCCCAAGTACACCAACTATTAAAAAAAAGCCTGAAAAAATAAGAACAGGAGACACCATTACTATGCAGTGCAGTGCTGACAGTAGCCCACCTGCCACCTACCACTGGTTGTACACAGCATCAAATAATGTGGTCATTTCCGAAGATAACACTACAATTTGTATCAGAAATGCCAGCGAGACTAATAACGGAAACTATACATGTGTGGCTCAAAATAAACATGGGAACAGTACAGCCAGTGTCCAAATAAATGCCCTGTGTAAGTTGGTCAAACTATTGAATGCAAAGTATGCCATGTAGAGCAAAATGTAAATGATAATTTTCTTGATAACTATTTTCAAGAACTCTGTTTCTAAATAGTGGAGTTCCTGACTATGTGGTAGAAAGTGGTAATGCCCTGACTGCAACCAAGTTGATCCAGGATTGACTAGTGACACAGGAATTGAAGTGGTCAGTGAGGGTGGGAATGAGTTATCAGTGCTGGATCACCCAGCCATCCATCTTTCCTGGGAGAAAGGTGATCCAGCCTACTGCAGTACTGTTATCTGCTAGAGGGAGAGATGTGCCGCATGAAAAGGATGGAGCACGAACACGTGTTTGTCTCTCTGCCAAGACATGTTTACATGGTAGCTTTCATCACACTTTTGTGAGACTGTGCAAGCAAACAGTGAGAAGGCATAGCAAGCCTTCACATTTCTGAATCGTGCTTGTCAGGCCATGCCTGGTGAGGTTAGGCCAGAAAAAGCAAAAAAAAAAAAAAAAAAAATCCTCAAATAGATATTTGTGACTTGTACCTCAGATCTTGTAGAAGACCTGCAGAGAAATCTGTTTCTTTATGATAGAATACCCCCCCTTATGAAGTGATGTGGGGTGTTAACTCACCAGACACAAACCAGGAATAATTGAGGGTAGCAGGCATTGGGGGAAGGGACTTGATAGTTGTAGAAATTTTGGGTGAATAAATAGATGATGACAGTTACTTCCAGAGGAACTAACATTTGATGGCAGAGGAACTTTACAGTTGCTCAGAGCCAAAGAAGCATCTGCAGGTACATGTTTGCCACCTCAGAATAGAGCCTGGTGGATAGATGTTTATCTCAGTGAAGGCATTAATTATCCAATCTTATTGTTTCCTTTTTTCTTTCTTTCTTATCTGTAAGTGCACATTACTAATGATGCTTGACCACTTGGAGTTGCTTTTACGTATAAGTCTTTAGCATATATTTTCTGTTTAGAACATGTTTTATTTTTATATTGTATTCTGTATCTTACTTATATTGTGGCATCTTGCTACCCTTTAGGCCACAGTTCCACTGAAGTACTAACATCAGGATGTTGTCATTTGTGAACTAGCTTTATAATGTGCTGTTCCTAATTGAGCTTCAAGAAGGATTATTATAACAGTAAATCATAACAACTGGCATCTGATGCTGTCTTTCCAGCCATTCCTCTCCTGATAGTTCTTTGATCCATACTCAGATCTGACTTCAGCCACTTTTCAGACTTAGGATTCATAGCTCAGGCTCTTCCCCTTATCTATCATCCCCTCCAAACCCCAACATCATATCTGACCTTGTTTGCTGCTCTTGACTCATGTTCTCAGATAAGTGTAACCTTTATTTGCTGTTGTTTATAGCTTTCTTCTGCCCTTTTTTGGCTATCATTGGTGAAGACTTATTTCGTTTGCTTCCTCCCCTTCCCAATATCAAAAAAGAACAAAAAAGATAAATAACTAAGTTTTCTTTTTTTTCCCCTTCTGTGAAGCCTTTGGCATTGTCAGCACCTTTTCGCTCCCTTATTGGTTAATCCAACAAACTCGAACTGGTACCCAAAAGGAAAACTTTGAACCAAAACCACACACGGGAAAAGAGAGTGTCAAGTCAGCTTCTTTTCAAAAAAACCATGCTGGCTTCCCTTCCCTTATTGGTTACCTATTAGTTCTTCTTTCCATTGTTGGTAATTGTCTGCCTGCTCTCACCTTTGGCTGAATATTTCCTCAGTTACCATTGCTGATATTTTAATTTGTTAGTGAAATTTTGAAAGTTCATCTGTTGTTGTGTGTTTGTGGTTGTTTTTTCCATCATGGCTGATAAACCATTTTATGGTTGTAAAAAATGTGTATCTTGTGGCTGTAAAATTACATATTCTGACAGTCCTGTAAGGAATGGGTATGGCAGAAGCGATCCCCAAGAAGCACAATGCGTACTTAGTCACCCATAAAGACTAAGTTCATTGGAGCAAAGGCCTGGCAGTGGATGCCATGGTAGTAGTGGCAGACACTAAAAAGGAGCTTGCATAGGAGAGCTGATCTCCTAACAGAGAGTTTAGGACAGCTATGGGAAGCATGTTTATGTATCAGCGACCTTTGCTTTCAGGTCACTGAATTACCTGGCACATATGACAGGGTTTCAGAGGGACTTGACAAAAGAAATTTCTGAGCCCATCTCTAGGTCTGTGTCTGCAGAAGACAGAAAAAACATGAATTTGTAGCTGGCCACCCTACAGTCCCTTTAGAACAACTCCATCCAATTGATTTCCAGTGCAGTGGAGGGTGTCTTTAGAGCTACAGGCACAGGCATTATGGTTCAGAGGCATGCCTGCATGTGGGTGTGGTTTTGCAAAACCTTTTAAGACGTCTTTCATCAATGTTCCCATTGATTGATCCACCCTGTGTGAGAGATCAAAGACATGCTTTCCAGGAGAGAGAAAGATGAGAAAAGTGATTCTGAGTTAGGTATATGGTTTTCAGCCCCCTCCCCCCGAAGACTTTGTCTAAAAAGCAGAAAAGGGGTAAGAAAATGTGGTTGCATAAGTCCCAAGGGGTTTCCCAAGATTTGTCTGGAGCTAGATCCTCCAGAGGCAGAGGGGGGTATTCTAATGACAGACGTCACCCTCCTGGCAAAGGATGTCCACAGAATCAAGGCTTTAGAGGTCTTTTCACTGAAAAGCCTTAGCAGCACACCTGAATGGTTGCCCATCTGCTGCACTCTGGAGGCAGTGGGGGGTTGGGCTTATCTCTGCATCCTGAGGCCTGGTCATCCATTACCAAAGCTGTCTTGGTGCAGATGATCATTACCACACGCTATTATATTCCCTTTCTTTATCCACCCCCAACAACAAGGAATCCTCCCAACATTCCACCTTCCAGAAGAAAAGAAGCAGCACTAGAAATCAAAAAGCTGCTGACAAAAAGATCTTTCCAAAAGGTCTCACCAGACCAGCATGTGTTTGGAACTTACTCGAGATTTTTTCTGTACAGATAGACAGTATGTCTGTGGTCTATAACAACAACAAACAAGGGGGAACACACTCCTACTCCTTGTGGTGAGAAGCAATGCGAGTGTGGCAATGAGCAATCTCTTCCAGATGGTTTCTAATAGCAGTGCACATTCCAGGGAGACCCAGCATACTAGCGGACAGGTTGATCAGGTCTATCCTGTTATCGCACGAGTGATCTCTCAACCCAACAGTGGAGAAACATATTTTTCATGAAGGGGCCAACCATGCTATGATCTTTTTGCCTCTCTCATCATTTGCAAATTCAGCAGGTTTTTTGCCCTTATCCCTCCTGACTGGGAGACACCAAGAGATGCCTCGAGTCACAGTTGGCCCCGTCTTCTTTATGCATATCCACCAACATTATTAATTCCAAAATTCCTACAAAAAGCATCATAATGAAAGAGTAACATTATCCTCATTGCCCATTTTTGGTCTAAGCAAGTGTGGTTCCCCTTCTTCTGGCCTCATTTGTCACAACATCTTTGGGTACTGGAGCCTTATGCAGACTTTTTGTCACATCCGTCCAAAATGCCTCATCCAGATATTCAAGCCTTCAAATTGACCACATTGTTTCTCCATTTTCAGTGATGGCTAGGCAGTCAAGGCTTTCCTCCCAAGTACTACATTTTCCCACATCTTCTAAGAAGGCTTCAACAAGAAAAATCTATAGAAGTAAATGAAAAAGGTTTTCTGTTTGGGCCTCTAAGAAACATTTAGATATTTTGTCAGCCCCTCTGGCAGCTGTGTTAGACTTCCTCATTTCAGTATTTCATGATGGAGCTAGTTACTCCATAATTAAAGTACAGCTAGCTTGCAATATCGAGTTTCCGCATTAGTAAGAATCACTCCTCTCTGGACTCTCTTAAATTGTGTAAAGCCTTCCTGAAATGTACTTACCTTCTCAGGTCACCTACCAAAGATCCCACCACTGCTTGGGATCTTACTGTGTTGCTGTAGGTGTTAACTCAATCTCCATTTGAACCTGCAGCCAACGTGGATTTAAAGTTTTTGACATGCAAGACTATTTTCCTGGTAGCTATTACATCAACCAGAAGAGTATCCAATCTCCATATTTCATTTTCCACAAAGATAGTTTCTTTACGCTCCAGTCCCTCTTTTTTTACCTAGGGTAGTGTCAGAGTCAGCACTCAGTCAAACCATTAATTTACCAGTCTTTATTTCACCAACAAGGGGGGAATGTGTGCTTCATTTATCAGACTTAGACAATTGCTGTGCGACCTTCTCAGAACTAAACCTTTCAGGAAGTCAGACCAATTGTTTGTATCATTTTCTAAAGCAAAATTGGGTTAGGCTGCATCAAAGGTTACCTTAGCAAGTTGGTTGACTAGTTGTATTTCTCAAGTCTGCAAGGACAAAGGTTTGACATTACTGAAACTTCCTAAAATGCAGTCAACAAGATCTGTATCCACTTCTGCTTTCTTGTCAAGGACTTCAAATGATGATGTTTGCGATCTATGGTTTAATGCCCATACTTTTATCACTCATTACAGACTGGATATTTTTTCCAGAAATAGGGCAGCTTTCAATTCAGACATCCTTAGAGTATTCTGTGAAAACTGCCCTGGGAATCAAGTATCTGGGAACTCTATCCCATCGGTTGAGGAACAGTTGGAAAAAAAAACATGAGATACAGAAATTATGTACTCATCTTAATGATGCATCTATGTTGTCTCTTTCTGTCTTTTGTCAACTTTTCTCCCTGCATTCTTATTTCTACTTCACGGAAGACTTCCCTATATGGTTCTGGTATGACCTGTAGGTGTATATAACACAGGTTTTTCACACTGTTGAAGCTCCAGTGCAGATTACCTTATCTCAACATTTTTTTCTGCTTTGTCTGCCTTTTATCTAGGTGATCTAATTTATGGACTTTTTTGGATTGATTTGTCAGTGCATTTTGGGCAAACTCAATTTGAAGTGATGTTGGAGTTTGGAGGAGATTATGGGTAAAGGTAGGAGACTGAGCTATAGATTCTACATCTGAAAACTGGCTGAAGTCAAATTTGATTATGACTCAGAGAGCCATCAGTTGAGGAAAGACAGAAAGAGATGACACAGATGCATCATTATGGTGAGTACATAACTTTTGTTTTTCTTACTTACCTATTGTCCCAAAGCCGCTGTTGTCCCTGTGAGTGCCAGTAATTGGAGTGTCCCATCTTTTTTCATTGTTAAGAAGCTGTTGGATACACATATGCATTTTTAGAATGTTTTTTATTGAAATTGGCTTTCTCTCTCTGTTGCTCTGTGGTTCTCTCTTGCTAAGCCAATTTTCATAAAAAGTATTCTAATAATGACAGAGGAACAATATTTTACTCTTTAAGTACAATATTGTCCCTCTGTCATTAGTGACACAAGACACACACACACACACACACACACACACACACACACACACACACACACACACACACACACACACACACACACAGCACACACATACATGCATAGGCACGTTATTAGAATGCAAAGAATTATTATTAGAGTTATGACTGAATGCCACGGCTTCCCTGGGTTGAATGATAATGTTTCTGTTATGAGTGTCTTGAAGACAAGAGCAAATGTTCTGTAATTTTATTGCATTTGCATGTAGTGATTGTTTATATTCATATCTTGATAATTTTTAAGATAATTGTGGTTTTTATGTTGGCAGTGCGGTAATGTTTTTATTCACTCAATTCGTAGGGTGTGTGTTCCTTTAAATCTGCATCCAAAGTGTTCTCGTTCCTGTGGAGGTGTTCTTGATTGGTTGTTTTGTACTTCAATTGATATTTGAACTGCCTTACAATTGTTTCAGCATTAACTCTGATAAAGTCCATGGTTTTTGGACCAAAGCTCTTGGGTATTGCTGTTTTTATCACTGTTTTTATAGTCTGGAATAAAGTTGGTGTTATCATCCAGCCATGTATTATTTGAACTATTTCTAATACCATTTGACTGGTGGATGTGCAGTAGACCCATTAGTGCTCTGTCTGTGGATGCCTTATAAGCCAGGCATAGGTCACCTTTTAGTGGTCTATAGGAGACTGATTATAATGACAGGGCTTTGAGGTGGTCCATACAGGTCACGTGACTTAGTATTTTTTTGTAAGGAACACAGAGCTGTTGGACATGCTCCACTTAAAGAAATCCCAATCCCTCTGAGCTACACACTCTAGGGACCTAAACTTTGTCACCACAATAAACAGAACATGCCGGAGGGATAGATTCCTGTCCCACAGACTTCCCATACTCTGGAATAAACTACCTATCTATATCAAACAAAGCTCCTCATTAGCACTTTTCAAGAAAAACTTGATTGGATGGGAAATAGGAAATTCACCCCGGGGATCACCTCTGTGGCTCTGCTCAACAGTGGCACAGGAAAATTATTTTCTTAGGTGGCAAAAGCCAGAGTACCATTTTGGCTGGGCTTGTATAGGCCCCAGGGCCGATAGCTACTTATGAACCTCTCTGGATGCCCCAGCTGTTGCAAATGCCTGAACAGTTACGTACCAAAGGAGGCACGGTACTCTATGATGTGCCTAACGAGAACTGAGCAAAGTGTGACAGTGATCTCTCTGAGCCTAGATGCTAGTCCTTTATTTATGAACTGCACAATGTAGAAGGATTTCCTCACAACTGCAGAGACATGTTGGTCAAAAGCTAGGTCACTGTCAATGCAAGTGCTCAAATCCCTGACTACTGAGTCTACTCATAGGTGCATATTGTCAATATGGTAATTCCCATGGATAGCTGGTTTTCCAAAGGACACAATACTTTTTGGCATTTAGTTTTAGTTCATAACTCTGACAGCAGTTATTTGCTTGGGGCAAACCCTTTTGTAGGATTACTGAGTCCTTGGAGGATTCAGTGGCTGCTCCTGTCTTCAGCAAACATGGTCAATGATAGGACTTTGATGTTTGCTTTGATTTCTGATAAATAGTTATTTAGTAAGAGCAGCCCTAGAACAAAGCCATGTGGGACCCCACTTGTGACAGTCCTTTTTGTCCTTTATTCTTCCAGCATTTTGACCATGGTGGAGTCCCCTTTACCTTCTGTTCTTCTTTTCTCCTAGAACATATAAACAGTTCAATTTCTGCAGCCTGGCCAGGTTGCTTTGAGTTGAAACATACCTCCTATATAAAAAGAGGCAAATAAATCTCTGAATTTTGGCATTCTTATGTCTGCTTTTATACCAGCATGCCCTAAAGCTTCCTCAGACATATAGTGTATGATGGAAATAAGCTTTTGTATACTGATTAGACATTTGATTATTGGGAGGATAAATCCCATATAGCTATATGGTATTGCAGTAGTGATCTATTCCAACACATGCTGTTATGGTAACTTTATTTACCAAACTATTCTATTTTCAAGGAGATGCTACTTTAATAACACTTTCCTCTGCCCACTGGAAAGTGTTTGTGTAGTTTCCGTTATGACTTCATAATGTTGCAAATATTTATCAGTTTACAGTATCCTGACACTAACATTAATATGAATATTGGTTCTTACCTGCCACAAGCACACTTCCATATAAGGTACCATACTTTGAAGAACCAAAGAACACAATAAACAATACATACTTATATGAAAGTTTCACACCACTTGCATCTGCACCTTCAAGGGAGTGACATTTGCAATGTCCTCACAAGGAGAAAAGACAGCTAGAAATATCCACCCACATTATAGGAATACAGAAGGTATGTCATCGAGTTTTTGTGATGCAGTGTGATAGTTATCTAAACATAAAGGTCTACTGTTGTAGTAAGCACATTACACAACTGTACTTTAATCATAAATTATTGAAAATTCAAAAAGATACAGGGATAAAAAGTAAAAAGACAGGCTCATTGTTGGTTTATTCACAAAACATTTAATGTCAGAATACAAGATACTGCATTCATATGCAAGGTGATAAGGTAAGATACCCCTTACACATTAGCTTTAGTGGCAGTTTAATGTGATTTCTTAATGTTGTTGTTGTTATTATTATTATTATTATTGCACATGTAGTGGAAGAAAGATGGATGATAGCGGCAGAATAAGTGGGCAAAAGAGCGGATTTTCTGTGATCTAGAATGTGATGATTTATTGGGAGGAGATAAAAACAGCATGGAATAAAACAAAGCATGCATTCTGCAGACCTGGAAACTTGTTCTTCGGCAAAAATAAAAATTAATATATTTATACATTAAGACTGGGTTCAAAGGGATTCTCTCCACTTACGCTAACTAGCCAGCATGGGTTGGGCAGCTAGCATGACAGAAGAATCTTTGATTTGGAGACATGGTAAAGTACAGACACACACACACACACACACACACACACACACACACACACACACACACACACACACACACAATGGCTCCAGTATACTTGCCCATATTCATCATTTTTTCATAGGAGTGAAATGATGAACGCAGTCTCTTCCTTCTAGATGAAAACTTTATTCGGCAGAGTGAGTCTGTGAATCATTTTGCCACATTTCTCCAAAGCAACCAACAATGTGAGAGTGTTCAATCTCGCCGTTTGTTCTTACACATGGGTGTCGGAGCCGATCCTCGGCTCCGAGTCGGCCGCTTAGCAAAGCTTTGCATCCAGAAGAAGCTCGAGACCAACCTAACTCCCACAATTCCCTCTGCCTTTACCTCAGATCTAGTTTGCCGCTGCAACCGATTGCATCATTCTGAAGAGCTCTGAGCCAACTGGAACAGATAAGCTAACATTTTCAAGAGAATTTCCTTGAAATTTTTCTAGGATTGATAGACTTATATAGTGTGTGTGTGTGTGTGTGTGTGTGTGTGTGTGTGTGTGTGTGTGTGTGTGTGTGTGTGTGTGTGTGTGTGTATGGTCTGGTTTCCCCTTTGACTATCTATATAGTGTTTTTATACATTTATATTTAGTTTAGGTTACCTAGGGCCTACCCCACCTACTATAACTCGGATTTGACTACTTGATATACTTGGCTATTTGATATTATTGTTATTGCTGTGACTTTATGACAGTGTTTCTTGACAGATTTCATTACTATTATGTCAGAAAAGGTTAAATCAGGTTTTAAAAGATGTCAGTGCGGACAGAAAATGTCTGTCACCGACAACCGTAGCTCCTGTGTCTACTGTCTTGGCCCTCTCCATCTTCAGGAGGACTGTTCAATATGTCATTACTTTAGTGGAAGGGTCATGACAGATAGGCACAGGAAGCTTATGGACAGGGGTCTCTTAAAGCCTGCCTTCCAAGAGGCTTTAGATAAGTCAGACCAGACTTCTAAATCCTCGAAGGAGTCGAGGACTTCGGAGCCCATGTCATCGGCTCCAAGTTCCTCTTTTAAAGTTCGTTCACCGGTTCCACAGACTTCGGGGCTGAGTATCGAGCTGTTGTCTGTCACCGAGCCTCGGGTCTTGGAACCGGTGACGGAACTTCCACTTCCTGCTCTTTTGAGGTCGGCACCATCCTCAATTCCTTCAACGCAATCTTCCAGGCCCCTCTCCGACACCGACGTAGATCGTGTGGTGCAGAAGCTGATGGAGAACATGGCCCTGTCCAAACTCATTGCAGTCTCCTCTCAGTTAGTGTCGAGACTCGAAGGCCTTCCCTTATCTCCATCTGGTCCTCCTCCAAGGCCTGCTCAGCCCTCGGAGCTGGGAGACGCTGATCTGCTGATAGTGGAGCCCTTGGTGCCGGAACAGTCTCTTTCTCGGTCGGCACCGTTGACCTCGACTCCGTCGGAACCACTACCGGACTCGCAGAGCCGACGATCTATCCTTGGTTCCGGGACCGAGAGTCGAACCGATGTTTCGGTGCCGACTCTCCCTCTCGGCGCCTCGGCACGGATCGCCTCGGCTCCGTCCTCGGGGTTGGTGCCCTTGGCTTCCGCGTCGGAGATACCTCTGCGTTCTTCGGAACCGGGGGATTCCTCGGCTCGGGGTCCAGGGGCCTTTGACCTTATGAGGAAGGTATTGTCTTCCCAGACAACTACTTCAGCAGAAGCAGCTTCTCCCTCCCATAAAGGCCCGTTGTCCTCTTCTGCACCCACGGCTACTCTAAAGCGTCGAGCACCAGTGACTCAGCCGCTCCCAGAGGGAGCCCCTTCTTCCTCGGAGGCTTCATCGGATGCCCCCTCCCCGATGACGTCCCAAGGAAAAGATTGTGCAAGAGGAGGCACTTGGATTCTCCACAAGAGTCCTTAACATCAGACACTGACTTAGATGAGTCAGAAGGGTCCCCAAAATCACCCTCAGAGGATGTCTCCTTTTCTGACATCCTGGAGATCCTAAAACAGAGAGGTGATTGGCAAGCCCTACCCCCTTCTGAGGATGAGTCAGTTTTGCTGAAGGCATTCGGTGCTCGCCCTTCTTCCTCCTGGGTCACTCCGCCCTTCGACGAGTTAATGGATCTGATTGCTCGAAGGGCGTGGGAGACACCTGACACAGTGGAGCCAGTTCCCAGAAAGCCTAATAAATATATAACAGCCCCTCAGGATAAGGCATACCTCACTAAGGGAGTTCCAGTGGACGCTATCGTGGTGGCAGCTGCCACGAAAAAGGAGATGTCCGAATCTTCCTCGTCTGTCCATCCTCCTAACAGAGATTCTAGGACCATGGACAGATATGGGAAGTGCATTTTCAGTTCAGCGACTTTTTCCATGCGATCGCTGAACTATTTGACACATTTCACATGATTGCAGAGGGATCTAGTCAAAGAGTTGGGAGATGCCCTCCAGGGTACTACAGATGCTGCTGTCTCGGATAAGGTTACAGCACAGCTCAATACCCTTACATCTATAGTAAACTCGTCCATGAGGCTCATCTCGTATGCAGCCGAAGGGTCGAGTAGGGCTGCGGCTTCAGCGAATGCTCTCCGTAGACAATCCTGGATGCGCCTGTGCTCCTTTGCGGAAGCCTTCAAGTCTTCCTTTACTAACGCCCCCTTTGATGGTGCCACTCTCTTTGGCCCCAAAGTAAAGGAGACCCTGACCCGGTGTGAGCAAGAAGGAAAGACTCTGTCTGCTGTCGGAGTCCGTTTTTCCACCCCATCCAGACCGTACCCCAAAGGGCAACGAGGTGGAAAAATGTGGTTTCGTAAACCCCAGGGTTCTTTCCCAAACACACAGGGTGATGCCCCCTCCAGAGGCAGGGGGGGGGCAAAAGTGGAAGACGTCGCCCTGGCGGCAGAGGGGGTCCGCAAAACCAAGGCGACAGGGATACTATCCCTGGGAAGCCTTTCCAGCACTCCTGAAAGGAGGCCCGACTGTCCTGCTCTGGAGGCAGTCGGTGGTCGCTTAGCTTTATACCCTCAGGCCTGGCAAAGCCTTACTTCAGACAAATGGGTAAAAAGCATTATTACCAGAGGTTACAAAATCCCATTTCTATTTCCCCCGTTACCACAGAAAAGATTCCCAGATGTACCGCCCCATCTGTGAGAACCTGCAGCTATAGAAGTTTCAAAGCTGGTAGAAAAAAGGGTCATCCAACCAGTCCCGGCGGACCAAAGAGGATCTGGAACTTACTCAAGGTTCTTTTTAGTTCCAAAAAAGACAGGGGATTGGAGGCCAATTCTGGACCTAAGCAATCTCAATACCTATGTGAGGAAAGAAAAGTTCCAGATGGTCACGCTTCAATCAATCCTTCCGTTTTTACGGAAGGACGACTGGATGTGCTCAATAGATCTCAAGGACGCATACTACCACATCAAAATGGCCAGAGGGTCCAGAGATCACCTGCGCTTCCTGCTGGGAGCCAGACACTTTCAGTTTCGAGCCCTGCCCTTTGGTCTAACCTCAGCCTCCAGGGTTTTCACCAAATGCATGGCAGTGGTAGCGTCTCACTTGAGACGCCTAGGATTCCGGGTGTTTCCGTATCTGGATGACTGGCTCCTTACTGCCACCACCGAGCGTCGACTGATACAGGCCAGGGACTACACGCTCAACCTTTGTGTTCACCTAGGAATTTCGATAAATTTCGAAAAATCTGCCTTGCAGCCATCACAGCATATTTCATTTATAGGGGCAGATTTGGATACCCGTTCCTTGATTCTAAGACTCCCCTCCGCAAGAATAGCTTCCCTACAAAAACACATATCTCTCCTTTTGTTGTCCAAGAAATCCCCAGCCAAACTAGTTCTGAAAGTCTTGGGGCTCATGTCAGCTTCCCTCATTGCAGTTCCCATGGGAAGACTACACATGAGAGTTCTCCAATGGCTGCTGTTTGCACAATGGTCGTTCCAACAGTTACCGCTGACACACGAAATTCACATTACGAACACCTGCAAAGTACACCTGTCTTGGTGGTTACAGAATCGCAATCTCATCGGCGGCCGACCTTTTGTGTTACCCACACCAACAGCCACAGTGACCACGGACGCTTCCCTGATAGGGTGGGGGGGCATCTTTCAGGGACACAGTCCAAGGCGAATGGACCAATCTAGAGTACAACCTGCACATCAATGTCCTGGAGATGAGGGCAGTGTTTCTAGCATTGCAACACTTTTCCCCCCTTCTACCTCTAGGGACCATTGCAGTTCAAACCGACAACATGTCCGTAGTTTGGTACATAAACAAACAAGGAGGAACCAAATCTTATCAGTTGTGCAGAGAGGCCATGAGAATTTGGCAATGGGCAGAGTCCATGGGTCACTTTCTGATAGCAACGCACATCCCGGGGTTATCCAACGTTGTAGCGGACAGGTTGAGCAGAGCCATCCTGTTACCTCACGAGTGGTCCCTCAACCAGACAATGGCGGAAAGGATATTCCGCAAGTGGGGCCAGCCTTGCTGTGATCTGTTTGCGTCTCCAATGAACACCAAATGCAGAAGCTACTTTGCCCTGTTACCCCCTCCAGGGGATGTCCCCAGGGACGCTCTGATTCACGATTGGCCCCCGGGTCTCCTGTACGCTTTTCCTCCTATACCTCTGATACCGAGATTTCTCCAGAAAGCCAAGGATCTAGAAAGGACTATAATTCTCATTGCCCCATTCTGGCCTCGTCAGATTTGGTTTCCCTTTCTTCAAGCACACCAAATACGGGAGCCCTGGATTCTGGACCCGGTGCCAGACCTACTGATTCATTCATCAGGAGCTCCCCACCTGTCGCTCCTGTCCCTCAGAGTAGCAGCTTGGCTGCTCCGCTTCCCTTCTTAGCCAGGTCTGACCTTCTCTCCCCGGCAGTTCAAGACATTCTGGTAGCCTCTCATAAGGCTTCCACTACAAAAGTTTACACCAGTAAGTGGAAACGTTTTGTCTACTGGGCGATTGCACAGCATTTAGATCCCTTAATAGCCCCGCTAAACAAGGTCTTAGAGTTCCTATCCATACTGTTTCACGAAGGAGCCTCTACTGCCACCTTGAAGGTTCAGTTGGCTGCTATCTCTAACTTTCATGTAGGAGAGAATGGAGCACCCATTATGGCTCATAGGCTTTGTAAAGCCTTTTTGAAAGGCTCCTTTCATCTTAGACCACCAATTAGGTTTCCTACAGCTCCTTGGAATCTAAACCTCCTCTTATCCCAGCTAATGTTACCACCCTTTGAACCAGCTTCTTCCTGTTCCTTAAAGTTCTTGTCCTGGAAAACTCTCTTTCTAGTAGCTATCACTTCAGCCAGACGAGTATCGGAGCTTCAAGCCCTCTCCATTAAACAGCCATATTTAATTTTTCACCTGGACAGGGTATCT
The DNA here is from genome assembly GCF_019279795.1 of Protopterus annectens. Taxonomy (NCBI): domain Eukaryota; kingdom Metazoa; phylum Chordata; order Ceratodontiformes; family Protopteridae; genus Protopterus; species Protopterus annectens. The sequence continues at coordinate 1,714,178,245 of NC_056743.1, read as the reverse complement.
TTACTCACCAACCCCTCTTTCCTCCCTAAGGTTTGTTCCGTTAACAACATTAATCAATCCATTGAGCTTCCCACATTTTTCAAAAATCATTCCAATAAGCTGGAATATATGTTGCACAAGTTGGATGTTCATAGACAACTCAGATTCTACCTAGATAGAACAAAAGATCATAGGAAAGCAGACCAACTCTTTATAGCCTTTGCGGACAACAAAAAGGGCATGGCAGTGATGAAGCGTCCTCTCTCCAAATGGCTAACTGATTGTATTGCCTTCGTTTATGCTGCTTCTGGTCACACTTTGCCCACCAAGCCGAAAGGACATTCTACTAGATCAGTTTCTACATCTTTGGCTCATGCGGCTCGCCTGCCTTTGGACACTATTTGTGCGGCCGCCACTTGGTCTAAACCACATACGTTCATCACTCATTATAAAGTGGATAGAATTTCCAGGGACAGAGCAGTTTTTGGTTCCACTGTGCTCAGGAACGTTCTTCCGTGAGTCTCTCAGGGTCACGGAGCTAGGGATGCTACCCATGTGTAAGAACAAACGGCGAGATTGAACACTCTCACATAAGGAAGTTATGTTCTTACCATAACGTTCCATGTGGAGTGTTCATCTCACCTTTGTTCTTACATCTCCACCCTCCCACCCTCAGGTCAGGAAGAACGTCCGTTTTAGATGTCTGGTCTGTTTCTCTCCCACTAGTGGTCTCTCTGTTGTACTACTGGCTTGAGTTACTTATGCTCCTTGTGTATATGGATGTATTCTTGGAGATTTACATTGTTGTTGTTGGATCTGGTTTTGTTTTGCAAACTAGATCTGAGGTAAAGACAGAGGGAATTGTGGGAGATAGGTTGGTCTCGAGCTTCTTCTGGATGCAAAGCTTTGCTAAGCGGCCGACTCGGAGCCGAGGATCGGCTCCGACACCCATGTGTAAGAACAAAGGTGAGATGAACACTCCACATGGAACGTTATGGTAAGAACATAACTTCTTTTTACTGAGGGAGAACACATGGCTAATTAGCCACAGCCAGTCTCCCAGTGAGACCACTGTCTGTGCTACAGATACTGCCAGGAAAAAGACATAGCTGGAAAGTGGTCTAATTGGAAAAGCTTTCCCTGATGTGAAAACCGTCTGCGTTAAGGCTTCCATATCATGGTAAGTCTTTCTTAATCGTACTCTGAAGAAAGAAAACCTTCCCTGTGTAGTTCTGATAAAGGATTTATGCACCCAGATACAACATAGGCTGAATTATTGGTTCATTTTCCAAAATGCATTACTGAAACTAATAGAGTGATAACTTGTAACCTCTGGTTGTTAGCAAAAGAAAAAAAAAATGTGTTGGTTCTTTTGCACAAGATGCTGGTAAATATACAGATTAACTTTGAACAACATGACAAAAAATGATTTAGTTCAGGTATGAATGACAGTAGAAAAAGATCACCAGGATAATTAAATGAATAAATTACTTGACTCACAAAGAAGGGTTATAGAATATGTTTTATTTCTGTTAATTGGATAGAAAACAGACCACACCTACATTTTGTATAAAAGTTTGTGAATAATAGTCTGATAAAGGAAACCTTAAGCCTGATGTTTAATATAACTACTAATGCACAGTAAATGCACACTGACTGGAAGAGTGATAAGTGAAGGAATGCTAAAAATAAATAAATAAGCTATTTGTTTATTTGGTAACTGTACTGAACACTTATTCCAGTTTTAGGGGTGACCTAGGGGCAGTGTCTGGTTAAGTGACTTGTTCAAAATCATAAAGTAGGCAAACAGACTCCTGCAGATTGTTGATCTGGCAGCAGTAGATACTAAAGTCTCTACACTTCACTGGGAAGCAATACATTCTTTCAAATAGGTCTAACTGCCTAGAATGGATTACATAAGATAAAGTATGTTAAAGCCTGTGAAATTTATACAACAGGGTTAGAAGTATATGGCTAATCATGTGATTACTTCATGTTACTGTATTAATGATGACTTTATATATTGGTTGTATGATAATGACTTAGAAAATGTTCTTCTCTGAAGAATCTACAACCAGCACAATGTGGCTATGTGAGCAATATAAACCATGCCATTTAGTAATTTTCTTACTAGTGTCATGAATTAAGTCATTGTATTAAGGTTTTATGTTGAATAACTCTAAAATTTTCTGAGAGGATTATTTTCTGTCATATGAAGTCATGAGTCATGGGATATAATAAACACATTATTTCTTTCTTTTATTTTAGTTCCACCTGGTATACCTAGAGTTGAACAACCTAAAATGGTATGGAAAGGAAATACTGTGAGTTTTGTTTGCAGTGCCACTGGTAATCCCCCTCCTTCCTATACATGGTTGCACCCAGAATCAGATAATGTGAACATGAGCCATGATAACAGGATAATTCAGATTAATAAAGCCAGGCCAGAGAATGCTGGAAACTACAGCTGTGAGGTGCAGAATGAGCTTGGAAAGAGTACAGTGACTGTCCAGATGTTTGTTCACTGTAAGTATGACAAAGTATTACAGTATAAGTTTTGAATTTCGTTAATAATGCACACCTGATACTAACTTCATAGTAAAATTGCATTTGCAGTAAAGTTTTTGAGGTGACAGCATCAAATCTGTCACTACTTAGCAGTATGTGTAGTGAATGCATATGGGGACACAGACTAGGTTTTCAAGTGAATTTTAGGAATGCTACACTGTGTACATTGTGCATGTGCTAACCCTGTCCCTGCCCCTTAACACCAGCCCTGTGCATGTATTACATTACTAAAACCCTTGCCCTAACAGTGCTGCTGAACAACACACACACACACACACACACACACACACACACACCTAACAGTGCCACTGAACAACACATGCACACACCTAACAGTGCCACTGAACAACATACACACACATACACACTCACACACAGACACCCACGTATGTACACACACATCCTAACAGTGCCACTGAACAACACACACAAACGCACAGACCCTAACAATGCAGTTGAACACATGCAGACACATAAACCCACATGCACATATATACATGCCCCCACCCTAAGAGTGCCACTGAACAAGACACGCACACACATACACGCACGCGCACACACGTGCACACACATACACGCACACAAATGCACACACACACACACACACACACACACACACACACACACACACACAAACACACCTACACACATCGATCATAACACTACTAAGGCATAAAACAAAATCTATCCCTTCCCTAGCCCATAATCTAACCTGCAAACAATCGCACATGCACACTAACCACAGTAGCACGATCTTGCTTGTCTTCACTCCAGCACCTCTTCAGTTAAACATTAATTTTCTTACATACTCCTGCAATATGCAACACTTTAATTCAACCATATTGTATAATGCAAATATGCATTCACTCGTATGTTCAGTCACTCCTTCTTACATCAGTGTTTTTATCAAATGAGTATTCAGCCTTTTTTGATTACACCCATATGCACATATATAGAGGTTGTATATGTGTATGTTTATATATATATATATATATATATATATATATATATATATATATATATACAATCATTGAAAAAAGCTTGTCAGCTGCCTGGATTGTTGACAACATTAATAATATAAATGATCATAAAAAAAAAATCTGCTCAGACTATCAAACACTGTATTAGTAAAAAAAAAATAATCATAAAGCTGCCATGGCAATGAAGGTTATACATTCCCAACACTTCATATTGGAGAGCTTGACCACCCCATGCCCCTACAAGTGCCTAAAATACAACCATTAAACCCCGCACAAATAATACACAAACAAAATACAAGCAAATACGCTAGTCATTGAAAACAATTTTAGTAACATTAGGTCACCTAATGATCAATAATGTGTTGTCAATAAAATGCATTGTAACTCTCCATATGTGTGGGTGTGGGTGTGTACACACACACACACACACACACACACACACACACACACACACACACACACAAATATATATCGGGAGTCCATATTAAATAAGCAATTTGCACTTGATTGAATATTAAATATAGTAAAAGCAATTATATCAAATGGAACCCTACCCATTGTTTTCAACGGGGCTAGCCCACTGCATCCCCCCTCCCATACACACACACTGCTTTAAATAACACAACAGTGGGGAAAAAAGCAAATTCTATTAACCTACTCTGTGTGATATTAGTGAAAACACCCTCAATGTCATAAGTGTAAGTGAATGGAACAGACTAATTCATTTACACTGCTAATAACAACTGAACTGCACAAGATCGATGAACTGCAGACATTAGTGAAGCACTTTGATAAAATGTAGGTCAAAACCTGTTTGACCTATTGCAGTTCAACTAAATAAATATTGAATAACACCGTTATGTATATAAATAGATATATAGATAGACAGATGTGTGTGTGTGTGTGTGTGTGTGTGTGTGTGTGTGTGTGTGTGTGTGTGTGTGTGTGTGTGTGTGTGTGTGTGTGTGTGTGTGTGTGTGTATACATAGATAGGTAGCTATAGATGTAGATTATATAGAGATAGTTATATACTTTTTCATTGTTAACATATTCTGATGACATTCAAGCATCAGTCCAGTATTAACTGTGATCATTTAATTAATGAAAATCTTGTTACATGTCTGCAGAAGGGAACTTATTGTACCCTGTATACAAGTGGTGCATCTCTGGCCATAACAGCTGTAAACCTGTTGTCTTATTGTCCCCTTAGTCAAGAACACTAAGCTTGTGTGCACTCCCAAGTCCTGCAATACATAAACAATTGTCAACTCATTTCCATTACACATTTGAAAGTGATGGCCAGTTATCATAGAGATAGATTTGTAGAAAGATGGTCCATCTGCAGTAAGCACTAGGATTTATGCCACCCAGCAGATAAAACTTTCTCAGGCTACCAGACACCCATCCTTTCCCATCATACCCAGCGTGTGCACCTCTGTCCAATTCTGAGGTCACTGAAAAAGCTAAAAACAGAAGAAAGAAGCAGAGGAGAGGTAAGAAACATGAGCATTATTGAATGATAGCATCCTGCTGAAAACAGACTCCTTTTTACAGATTCATTAGTCTGGAATGACCTTAGCTGTCTTCTTCAGCCATAGGACTAAGGCTGATGGGACTTGGGCATCTCAGCATCTGTTTGCAACTTTTGCAGGCTCCCCTCTCAGTTACCTGTAATTCTCTACAGTGTTGCAAACTCATCAAGTATTTTTTTACTGCTGAACAAAATTACAAGCATGAAAAGGCTCAAGGTTCTATCTTACGTTTTGTGAGGGAAATCTTTTCAAAACTACTTTGCCAACTTCTGTTAGATTGTGTCTCAGTCATTGGTTGTTTTCTACATTTCCAGGTCAGATCTAACCTTTACTTACTATTTATTTTTCTCTTTTAGTCTCACTACCTGTCAGCTAACAGCTCCCTCCCAGCCATCTAGCCCATTCATTCCCAATCACCAGGGAGAGATTGACCAGGATGGGCCATCATTCAGACAGCCATCAGGGGAGGTTTGAAATTTTCTACTTTATGCCATAACTTCTTTATATACCTGATGAAACATTGGGATGGGACATGCAATAGGCTGATGGCAGAGGACTTCTCCTCACTTCTGCAAAGGGTGTTTTCTCCAAACAGCCATGCCCCCAAAGCAGAAGAGGAAGTCTCTCCACTCTCCACCAGGAAGATTACACTGTCTGGTATGCCCCCAAGGGTGTACAACTCTCTCCACCCCCTAAGAGACATAAGCAGATCACATCCCTTTACTCTATCCCATCCCTGGCTTCCCCAATCACAAGGACACTAACTGAATCCCAGTCACCCCTGCACCATAGAGCCAAGCCATCTTTTTCTGCCTTTTTACAAAAGTCATTTCTGCCTGGTTATAAGATCAGCATTTGCAGTTTATCCTGTTTGATTTGCAGTTTACACTGCTTTGCCTTTTATCGATAAAACACAACTAAGAGTTGATCAGATAGTTAGGTATCTGGAAACATATGTAGACAGTGATCTAGCCTTTGACCAACACGTAGCCAAGATAGTGAGAAAATCATTCTGTATCACCCAACTCATCAGCAAGGGTACAGCATCCATTTCCAGAGAAGTTATAGTACTACTCTACTGAGCCCTTATCAGACCCATCATTGAGTACAATGTCACCTTTGGCATGTACCTAACCAAGCACTTGCAACTGATGGAACACTGTCAAAAAGTTCCTCATCAGAAGAATCCAGGATCTGAATACCCTGTCCTATGCAGATCACCTTAAGGCCCTATCTCTGTACTCAGGCTACTACAGGTAATTGAAAGGTGATCTATGCCTGGCATATAAGACATTCTCAGATCCAGCTCTGATGGGTATCTTGTACAGCCACAAAACAAACAGCACCAGAAACACTAGTTCCTAAGACCTGAGCTTTGCCTGCAGCATAAGTAGAGCTTGCTGGAGATAAAAATGTGTGCCTCAGAGGATCCCTGAGCCATGGAGTAAGCTCCCCATCTGTGTGAAGCAGAGTTCATCCCTGACCCTATTCAAATGAAACCTTGATCACTGGATGTAGAATTAAAAATTCACTACCGATCTGGCCTCCATGTCTGTGATGGACAGAGGCTGAAAATAATTAAATTAATCCCCAACTAACCACCCCCCATAACCCTTAACTACCTCCTTACTAATATTCCCCACCATATAGACATCCATGTACCCTGGGGACAAAACTGGGTTGTGCTGTGTTGGCCGTTAGCCTAGTATAAACCTATGAATCTATAGATAGTTGTATGGTTGTATGTACAAAAAAGATGCAATTTAGGATATAATTTTCTCATTGTTAGTTCTTGGATTCACTTAACCTCCTTCAGCTCTCAGTTGCAGCGCAGTTACGGCATGTAATATTATTTCTGTAGTGTTTGTTGAGTAAGGTCTGCTAGTTTGTTGCATATTACCACAGTGATTCTGACATTTCTTTTTAGTTGTTGTTCTGGTTTAGAAAATGTGATTCTTACAGACATAAAATCCTATTATAAGAAAAGCATCCCTGACCCTATTCATATGAAAGCTTGATCATTGGATGGGAAACCACAAATTCACTACCGGTCTGGCCTCAATGTCTGTGATGGACAGAGGTTGACTGTAATTAAATTAATCCCCAGCTAACACCCCCTCCACATAACCCTGAGCTACATCCTTACTACCATTCCCCATCATATAGACATCCTTGTATCTCGGGGACAAAACTGGGTTGGGTTGCAAGCCAAATTTGTAAAGACCCTGTTGGCCATTAACCTAGTATAAACCTATGAACCTACGAACCTATAGTAAGTTGTGTCGTCATATGTACAATCAAGATGCTATTTAGGATGTATTTTTTCATTGTTACAAGTTCTTGGTTTCACCTAACCTCCTTCACCTCTCAGTTGCAGCAGAGTTACTACATATAATTTTATTTCTGTAGTGTTTTTGAGTAAGGTCTGCTGGTTTGTTGCATATTACTGTTACCACATTGATTCTGGCATTTCTTTTAAGTTGTTATTCTGATTTAGAAAACGGGAGTCATACAGATATTATAGACCTATTATAAGAAAACCGTTTACTTTGTGTGGATAGCCTTGACCCAGAACATTTGAATCAGGACTGTGACATTTGTAGAGTTCAGTCAGAGGACATCATTTAATTACAAATAAGATCCAATGCTTTCTGTTTTCATCTGATTTAAACTCTGATTTCTCCCCATCCCACAGTTTCCCTCTCCTGCCTGAATTAGCTCAGATTTTGTTTGCCACCTGCATAACTGGATTAGTTGACTGACAGCTCCATCCTGTTTCATGATAAGTGAAGATTTTGTTACTTCTTGTTAAGATATTTAGGGTTGTTAGTAAGATTTAATAGTTTCTAGGGTTTTTAATAGATATATAGTGTAGTTTATAGACTTAGTGTGTTTTTCCTGGTAATTTTGCTCTGTGTAGTGTGTGTTCTTAGCCTTTAGGATTTAATCATTAAGTTGTCAGGTTTATATTAGAAATAGTTTAAGATAGCATTCTGTATTAAGTTAGATGTTAAAATTATTTTTATAATGTTAGAAAAGTCTACAGACTTTAAGAAGTAAGTGTTCCCCCTGCGATCATAACATCCCACCCTAAGACCAACATTTGCACTGCGTGTATTGTTTCTGACCTTCCCACTTGCATGATTCTTGTACTATTTTTGCTGCTTTCAGTACTAGGGCACTTCATGGAAGGAAAGAGAAGCTTATTCTGAAAGGACTCCTTCCCTGCAGACAGGGTCAGAAATGTCTTTGGATCCAAAGGCACCAAAAAGAGAGAAAGGTCAAAGGAAAAAGAGAAAGAAAATCACACATAGATCAAAGGATAAACCTAAGGACAAACAGCAAGAAAAGAGACCAAAAGAACATTTGGAAACACCTAAGAAAAGGTCTCTAGATCTCATGGTTATTGAAGGTCCAGCACCTAAGATACCGAGGCACTCAGATCCTACTGTTTCCAGGATCTGAACTCCCTTCCCGAAAACAGCTTCTTCACTGGGGCTGATTAGCCCAAGTCTTCATTTTCCCATCCTTCAAAAGATCCCATTGAGGCCTACTTTGATACTTCATCTTCAAGATCTGGTGGGTCCATAGGAGTCTTACCAAATTAGATGTTGACCAAATGATGAAATTTCTAAGGACTCAGATTCAGCTGGGAGTTCTCCTATCTCCATCCCCAAGGAAAGGACCAAGATCAAACCCTTCAACCCTGGCCATACTACTTCTGATGTCTCCACTTTTGGAACCAATGCACATTGGATCCAACCTCCTCGCTGTCCCAGCTTCAGAACCTGTAGCCCTGTAGACTTCAGCTTCTTCCCTCATCTTTGCAACATAGATGCACTTGGGTCAAGTAGAGTCCTGGAGCCAGAGCATCGGAGTTGGGGCACCAGTGATGGAGTTGACTCAGATTTTCAGAGCCGTCCCTACTGCTCTGGGCTTCAGCCCTCATTAACTTGGTTCTGAGGTCCTCCTTGGAACCATCTGCCCTGGAGTCGAGATGAATACCAGTCCAGCTGTTGTGGGTCTCTTCCTCAGTTCCATTGGCTGAGTCAACTTTCAAGGCTATGAAGAGGACCTTGGCTGGACTAAGATGACTTGTATGGATCCATCCAGACTTCTGCTGAAGCTGCTGCATCTTCCTATTATTCTGGTCGACAGGGATAGATGGATTCATTTAGCTTTAAGGCCACTCAACATTTGACCTCCACGTCAGACTGCAAAAGTGTCTCCTTCAGAAGTCCCAAAGCACATCCCCAGAAGAGGACTTGCAAGTGTTGACTCCTGTCCTGAGTAAGTCATGGAAGACACTGACTTAAATGAGGTAGAAGGATCCCCCAAGCCCCACCCAAAGACATCTTCTATGGAGGCATCCTAGAATTAATGAAACAGATGACCCACTGAAAATCCTTCTTTCTGAGTCAGTGTTTCTCGAAGCTTTTGCATCCAGCCCTTCAACATCCTGGGTGTCCCACCTTCTGGCACCTTAGTGGACCTCATCGTTGAGTAGGCCTGGAAGGAACCTGATGTGGCAGACCCTGTCCCAAAAAAGCCAGATAAGATTTTAGTTGTCCCTAAAGACAGAAAACATTGGGCAAAGGGTCTCCCTGTAGATGCCATGATGGTAGCAACAGTCACAAAAAAGGAGCTGTCCAAAGAAAGTTCTTCTGTTCATCCCTGTAACAGGGAGTCCAGGGCATTGGACGTAATGGAGAAACTTGCACTTCAGTGACATTTGCACTCTAAGTGCTGAAGTAGATGGCACACCTGATATATTTCCAGTGGGATTTTATCAAGGATTTTCAAATTCCCTGGCAGGTAACATACCTTTGCATATCCAAAAAACAGTGGCTACCCAGTTGTCTACTCTATGGTCCTCCTGGAATGTGGCCATGAGACAGCTATCTAATACAGCAAACAACACAGCACAGGTGGCCAGCACAGGTATTACCATGCAGCGTTATGCATGGATGCTGCTCTGCAATTTCACGGAAAGCTTTAAGATGTCCTTCATAAATGCCCCCTATGACGATTGCATTTTATTTGGACAAAATATAAAGGAAGTATTTGCCAAAGGTGAGCAAGATGGTAAAACCTTGATGTTCTTCTTGTTTCACTGTTGCAGTCATTACATTTGGGTAATCCTGCTGGCAGGTTGCCCTCAACCGGCCTGAATTCCAAAGTACTGGGTCCTGTGTCAGCTGCTGTCACCCCTTCCCTGACATCAGGTCGTCAGTGGTATAAAAGAAGCAGTGGATGACATTTTCTTCAGTCTTTCTTGCCTCGCGATGCCCGAAGCAGAAGCAGTTTGCAAGTGCCGGTTGGCCGACTCCTGAGATTTTCGTGTTTGAGTTTCAGATCCGAAGTCTTCTATAAAGCTAAGTACCCCGTTGGGGAAACTTTTTTCTTGCTTCAGACCGATGTCAGAAAAAGTTAATAATTGTATTTCTTGTGGAAAGCAAATACCTCATAAGGATTTTCATTCTTACTGTATTCCTTGCCTAGGCCCTGATCACAATGTTACTGGTTGTCAGTTTTGTGCTAGATTTAACCAACACACTGTTAGGCGTCGGTATATCTTTGCTTTAAAGTATTTTGGTAGCCGGTTTAATTATCCAGAAATGTCGTTGGATAGCCATCCGACTACCGGAGTTTACAAAAAACGCTTAGAAAAGGATAGAGAAATAAAACCGAGGCCCAAAACCGACGACGAAGCTTCTCCTAAGCCATTCGCCGGTTTGCCGATTCTCAGTGAGGTGCTTTCGCAGCCCCTAACACCCGTTACTTTAGAGTCGCAGGCCACTACCGACTCCCATGTGAAGTCGGCCATGCCGCTGGATACTCAAGGTATTGGAGCCTCGGACTCTAATCCTTCAGATGGGTCTGGAGCTGCTGAGCAGGTACCGGCTTCTGAGGGTGTATTCAGACCTAAACATCTTTACATTAAAACGACTTCAGCTTCAAAGCCAAAGACTAAAGCATCTTCTAAAGCAAGGAAACAAACTCAAGAGCCACGTGTACAGGCCTCTATGCCCAAAAAACAGATGATCAAAATGGCCGAAGACCTGATTACCTTGATCAGGGGTTCCCATCCCCCTCCTGATAACAGGCCTAGGCAAGACACTGACTATAAATCTTCAGATCATGTTTCTGTTTCTTCTGATTCCTCTTCTGATCAGGGATATTCTTTACCCCCTTATGAGGATTCTGATGCTGAAGAATCTATACCGTCAGCTTCTCCTCCTGAGGACTATTCCTTTGGAGAAACCTTGCATACCATGAGGGAGCATTTTCACTGGGAAAGCCAAGGTTTTTTAGAATCTAAAAAGAGGCTCAGGGATTTCCTTTTACTACCACAGCACAGGCTTCTAGCCATTCCCCCTGTGTTAGACATTGTAGCTGATGTGTTTTCAGAGTCTAGTTTGACCCCTGACTCCTTACCCCCAGCTCCTGTTAAGCCTGACAGATATTACAGGGTTCCAGACTCACACAAATTTCTATTTAAAATCCCTGCTGCAGACCCAGAAACTATTTCACAGGGTCCAAAGGGAGTTAAGGCCTCGACAGCAAAAAAACCAACCCCCTCTGACAGAGATTCAAGGGCACTGGATAGAGGGGGAAAAAAGGTTTACACATCTGCAACTTTGGCTATAAGGGCCTTAAACTGTCAGCTTCATATGCTCAAGTATCAGCAACATGTCATGGGATTGCTTAAACAGAAAATTATGTTAAACTCTGAATGTGCAGAAAACAAGGAAATGCAGGATTTATTGCATGCAGCTGAGCAAGTTGGAAAGCATACTTTGCAATGTGGTTTTGATTCATTGGAGGCCTTCTGCAGGGCCGCAGTTATGGGCTCTGTAATTAGGAGGCATGCTTGGTTAAAGGAACAAAATTTGCCTGATCATGTTAAAGTTAAATTACTAGATGCACGTTTACAGCATGATACTTTGTTTGGTGTTAAGGCAGAAGAGGTGTTAAAGAAAATGGAGGACAAAGCTAAATCTATGCAAACTGTTAAAGATTTTTTACAAGTACAGCCACCTAGGTTTAGTAGACACTGGCCTACAAAAAATTGGTCCTGTCCTGTGTCAGACAGACCTCAAAGGGGCAGATCCAGATGCCCTAGGGGCAGATCCCAGGCGCAAGGTTCTTATAGGTCAAGACAATGGGGTGCTTCTACCTCCAAAGCTGGAGAAGATAAATCACAAACGTACAGAAAACAGTCCCAATGACTTTCCCCTGCCTGCACCAAGCACTTACCTTCTGGCAGCACCCTTAGAGGGAAAATTAGCACTTTTTGCACAAAATTGGCACATTATAACCCAGGACAAGTGGGTTCTAAATATAGTGTCACAAGGCTACAAATTCCATTTCCATACTATGCCAAAGGCAAATGGCTGGCCAGATCTGCCAATAAATCAATGGACAGAGGCACAAAAACAAGTTTCATCCCTCATGGACATGGGGGCCATTCAGCAAGTACCAGAGCAAGAGCAGGGACAAGGATTTTACTCAAGACTGTTCTTGGTACCCAGAAAGGACAAGGCCTGGAGCAATAATACTGGACCTATCTATTCTGAAAACATTCCTGGATATTCCAAAATTCAAAATGTTGACTTAGCAGCAGCTTCTGCCCATGGTGGGCAAGAATGCTTAGCTTGTGACATTAGACCTAAAAGAGGCATACCTGCATGTTCCAATCAGACAATCGTGCAGAAGATACCTCAGATTCAAGGCTGGTTTCATGCATTACCAATTCTTTGCACTGCCCTTTGGCTTATCTACTGCGCCCAGGGTCTTTACAAAGTGCCTGGAACCAGTAATTGCATTCTGCAGACAAAGAGGAATACAAATATATCCTTACTTGGATGACTGTCTAATTCAAGCAGAGAACAAGGACATTCTTCTTCAACATCTGGCGTTTGTGAAACGACTTCTAACATACCTAGGGTACACAGTCAACAAAAAGAAATCAAAACTAGTACCCTCTCAAGAGATAACATTTCTGGGTGCAAGCTTGAATACAACTGCCCAGATGGCTTATCTCACGCCAGACAAAGGCAACTGACTACCTATTTAAAAATGTTGGCAACAAAGGCCCAGTTATCTGCAAGAAAAAATCTGCAGGCTTTCGGCTTCATGGCATCTTGCATCCTACTAATTCCATATGCAAGACTGCATATGAGGAAACTTCAATGGTACCTAAAAAGTGTTTGGACTCAACATTGCCACAGCCTGGAAACAATGATTACTCTCATTCCCTGCCTGCAACAGGAGTTTCGATGGTGGGCAAAGGCTTGTCACCAGAACAAGGGACAGCCATTCACATTACCCCCAGCCAGGCAGACACTAACAACGGATGCATCAGATTATGTCTAGGGGGGCCCACATGGCAGGAAGATGCATTCAGGGCACATGGTCCACAAACCAAATGCATCTACATATCAATCAAAAAGAGATGCTAGCTGTTCAAAATGCCCTGACAGCCTTCAAGGACCTACTTCATCCAGGACAACTACTGATAAAGACAGACAACACCACAGTCATGTGGTATATAAACAAGCAGAGGGGCACACATTCTTACCCCCTTTGCAGACTAGCCATGACATTGTGGGACACAGCTGTGACTTACCAAGTACATCTGCAGGCACAATTCCTGCCAGGAAAGGAAAATACTCTGGCAGACAAACTAAGCAGAAACCTCATGGATCCCCACGAGTGAAAGCTGGATCCACAAGTCTTCAGCATGATAACAAGGAAATGGAGATGCCCGGACATAGATCTGTTTGCCTCCCCTCTCAATTACCAACTGAAAAGATTCTGCACAAGGACTTATCACAGACAAGCATGGAAAGTGGATGCCCTATCTTTCAGCTGAAAAAAACTCTCAGTATATGCCTTTCCTCCACTACCTCTCCTCTCCAAGGTACTCCTAAAGGTCAGACAGGACAAGCCAAAGATGATACTGATTGTCCCAAACTGGCCACGCCAGTACTGGTATTCTATCATTAAGAACTTGTTTCTATGCCCAGCTTGGACTTTATCTCAAATACCTCGTCTACTGTCCCAGCAAAACAATCAGATCCTGCACAGCCAACTCAGGACATTAAACCTGGCAGCATGGCGGATAATGTACTAATACAAAACACACCTCTCAGTAAAGCTGTGATGGATGTTATTCTGGAAGCTAGAAGGCCTAGCACTAGAAAGTCTTATGCTGGAAAATGGAAGAGATTCTGTGCTTGGAAGCAGGCACAAGAAACTGATACAGCTGTACCAAATATTCCTCAGATTTTGCAATACTTAACTGAGATGCTGGACAAAGGCCTATCCTTTTCATCAATTAAAATTCATGCCTCTGCCATTTTGGCTCATTACAATACAGAGCCACCAATTTTTTCTCATCCTTTATTAAAGCAGTACCTCAGAGGAGCCAAAAATTTAAGGCCTCCAAGGAGATTACCAATACCTGCATGGGACCTCAACTATGTCTTGGAAAAGCTCACCCTGCCTCCTTTTAAACCAGCTGCTACTGCTGATATAAAGTTTTTATCTTAGAAAACAGCTCTGCTCCTAGCAATTACTTCTGCAAGAAGAGTTTCAGAGCTACAGGCGCTCATGGCTGTGGAACCTTTTATCATTTTTTATCCAGACAGGCTCTCTCTGACGACAAACCCAACATTTATGCTTAAAGTTGTGTCCAGTGTGGCTCTTAACCAAACTATTCATCTACTAACATTTTATCAAAATCCACAGAACAAGGGGGAGAGAATTTTGCATTCTTTGGACGTACACAGACAGCTTAGATTCTACTTAGACAGAACCAAAACTTTCAGGAAGACATAGCAATTACTAGTGGCATATGTTGCAGGATCACAAGGAAAGGCTATCTCAAAGCAGACTATTTCCAAGTGGATAGACCACTGCATCTGTTTCTGCTATTTACACCATGGTAAGCCAGTGCCTAAGGGCATTAGGCCACATTCAACTAGAGCAGCAGCCTTTCTCAGGGGAGTTCCAACCAGAGACATTTTAGATTTGGCTATTTGGAGTCCAGTGCACACTTTTACAAAACATTATCATCTGCCACTCTACTCTAAATCCAGGGTAGGCTTTGCCACTGCAGTTCTGCAGGGCCTCATAGCCGCTCCTAATGCTGTTTAGCTCCAGCCTCCCAATCATAGCTTTGGGACTCTACCCAAATGTAATGACTGCAGCAGTGAAACACGAAGAACATAGTACAGTTGTGTACACTTACCATAAATGTAGATGTTCAAGTGTATTCACTGTTACAGTCCATGTTACCCACCCGCCACCCCCCTTTCTTCTATGGATCTTATCTTTCCTTCTCTGATCTATACAACCTATGTGTTGTATTTTCTTATAGATGAAGGTAAAATTTATATTGGTGCTTTTATTGATATATATATTTATATATAAAGTTTGGCTACCCTTTTAGGGGGCACTTGACATCTGGGGCAAGAAAAACTGAAGAAAATGGCGTTGGCTGCTTCTTTTATACCCCTGACGACCTGATGTCAGGGAAGGGGCAACAGCAGCCGATGCAGGACCCAGGACTTTGGAATTCAGGCCAGCTGAGGGCAACCTGCCAGCAGGATTACCCAAATGTAATGACTGCAACAGTGAATTCACTTGAACATCTACATTTATGGTAATTGTACACAACTGTACTTTTTCAACTCCTCAAAGATCCTTCTCCAGGAATCAAACAGGAGGGAGCAAAATGTCATTCAAAAAATCACAAGGACACTCCTGGAGACAGGCCTCCCAGAGTCAGCAGTGAAGGCAGTTCCATGGGATCTCACCTATGAGGCAGAGGTGATCTGCAGAACCAAGGTTTCTATGGATCTTTCACAGACAAAGCTTATCGGCATCCCTGAATGTTTGCCCAACTGCTGCACTCTGGAGGCAGTTGGAGGACGCTTCTCCTTATACCCTCTAGCCTGACAAAATATAACTTCCAATTCTTGGGTGCTAAGGATCATTACCAAAGGTTATGCAGTACCCTTTTTATGACCCCCAAAGACAAAACAAGATTCCCAATACTTGATCCAATCATTTGCAATCTGCAGCAACAGAGGTTTCAAGGTTGCTGGACAAAAGAGCCATCCAGCCAGTCCCTCAAGACCAATAAGGATCCGTAGTCTATTCAAGGTTCTTTTTATTTCCAAAAAAGACAAGGTACCTCAGACCAGTACTGGATCTCAGCAGTATGAATCAATTTATAAAACAGACAAAGTTCCAGATGGTCACAGTACAGTCCATGCTACTTCTTCTGGGGAAGGACGATTGAATGTGCGTATCAATCTTCAGGACACCTATTATCATATCAAGATTTAGCTGCAGTCCAGGAAACTCCTCCATTTCCAGCTGAAAGCCAATCATTATCAGTTCAGAGCACTGCCATTCAGTCTCACCACAGGCTCCAGGTTTTTACCAAGATAATGGCAGGTGTCACAGCTTATCTCAGCCTACAAGGGATCCAGGTCTTTTCATATTTAGATGATTGGCTTCTAACTGCTACCTTCATAGATGTACTACTGTGACATCAGTCATTCCTTCTATATCTAGCAATTCACTTGGGGATTTCAATAAACTTCAACAAAAGCAAGCTGTCCCCTTCTCAGACCATAGAATTCATAGGTTGCCACAAAGGCACAGTATGTCAGATAATAAAACGTCCCCTGACATGAGTCAAATCCTTAAGGTCTGCAGTCCTCCAAGTGATGAAACATCCTCGATTCTGCAAATTTTAGGACTAATGGCTTCCTCTGTAACTCTGATTCCTTTGGACAGATACCACATGAGACTTCTGCAGTGGATACCAGCTGCACAATGGTCACAAAAGCGACATCCTCTTCATAACAGGATTTGCCTGAGTCAGGTCTGGGGAGACCGTATTCAGTGCTGGATTTCATCCAACACAGTTGGTCAAGGCACACATCCAATACAGTTGTTCAGAGCAGACCCTTATGTCCCCCTGCTTCCAAAGCTGCAATCATCACAGACACTTCCCTTCTTGGGAGGCATTTCCAATGGAAGACAGTTCAAGGAATGTGGTCATCAATAGAGGCCAAACCTCACATCAGTGTCTTGGAGTTGAGGGTGGTCCTCCTTACGTTTGAGACATTTCATGACCACCTACCCAAGGATATGATCGACATCCACTTGAACAACATGGTGGTTTGGTAGATCAACAGACAAGGTGGAATGTGCTTGTACCTTCTTTGCAGGTAGCCATGAAAGTTTGACAGTGGGCAATGTCTTCAAACTACTTTTTGATGGCAACACACATACCTGGGATGTCCAGTATTCTGGAGGACAAATTGAGCAGAACTGTACTATTGCCTCAATGAGTGGTCTCTCAACAGTGTAGTCCAGCACAGATTTGCAGATGCTGGTTCCACACTTTCTGCAACCTTTTTGCTTCATACCTTGGCAGCAAATGCAGAAGTTACTTCGCCCTTATCCCTCTACAGGGACAGTCACAGAGAGATGCTGTAGTCCATTTTTGGCCCCCAGGTTTCCTTTATGCATTTGTACCAATTCCCCTCATCATCAAGTTCATTCAGAATGCTGTGGCATACGAGACCAGTGTAATCCTCATTGTCCCCTTCTGGCCTAGGCAGGTATGGTTCCCCTTTCTTTGGCCTCATCTGGTACACCCACCAGGGTCTATATCAGATGAACGAAAAATCTGTTCATTGAATACGTAAAGATCAAAGCTTCACGGAAATTGAAAACGGTATTGTGGGGTCTCAGTACAGTGAGGATTAGGGCATTTGCCCTTTCCTCACTGTAGTGCGATCTCAGAGTTAGAATATATATTTAGTGGGGAGGTGGGGGGTGCAGCCCCCCACAATACCGTTTTCGATTTCCGTGACGTTTTGATCATTACGTATTTGATGAACGGATTTTTTGTTCATCTGATATAGACCCCACCCACCATGGGTTCTGGATCTATTTCTGGATCTCTTCAGTCACTCGTCCAGGTACTTCTACTGGCTCTCAAGGTCCTAAAATTGACTGCATGCTTCTTTTTTTCGATTGTAATGATCTCCAGAGATGCCAGGCTTTCTTCCCCAGTAGTCCATGTCATATGAAAGGGCTTCTGAAAGGGACTCCGCCAAGAAGATTTACAAAAGCAAATGCAAGTGTTTTTCTATTTGGGCCTCTTCAAAGGGACCAGACCCCTTTTCAGTACCCTTACCTAAAATGTTGCAGTTTCTATTGGAACTATTCAGAGCTGACTAATTTACTCAACAATTAAAGTCCAGTTAGCAACCATTTCAAATTTTCTCATAGGTCACAAAAATACATCTATTTATTCCTGCAAAGTAACCAAAGCCTTCCTGTGTGTCAGAATTATAGGCACTCTCTTGCAAACTTCCTTTCCTTATTTTTCACAAGAACAGTGTCACTGAGAACAAACCTTTTGTTTCTCCCCAAAGTAGCTTTGGAATCTAACTTAAACCAAAAGATTGATTTGCCAATCTTCTTGTCAGCTTTTACTAACAAAGAAGAATATACTGTGCATACTTTAGATGTCCGTAGACAACTCAGGTTCTGTCTCCATCATACTAAGAATTTCAGAAAATTAGATCAGCTGTTCATGTCCTTCTCCAAGACAAAACTTGGACAATCAATGTCTAAAGTAACTATCAAAATGGTTAATAGACTGCATTTCATTTGTTTATAAGTCAAGAGGCATGTCTTTACAATCAAAGCCTAAGGCTCATTTTACCAGGACAATGGCAACTTCAACAGCATTTATAAAATGAGTGCCTATCAGTGACGTGCTGCAGCAACTTGACCTTCAGCTCATAACTTTGTATCTCATTAGAAGTTAGGATTCACACATCTTTTGGCTCTGCCCTACTCATGAATGTCCTTCCTTGAATCCACCCATGTCCCTGTCAGGTAGCTTGGGAATCTGTTCCACATGTTGAATCAGACAAAAATATGACAGCATTGGATACAAAAGTTATGCACTTACTATAACAGTAGATCTGTGTTGTCTTATTTTCTGGTTCAGCTCCCCTCCCTCCTTCCCCCTGTCAAATTCTCACTTATTTTTTCTAGGTATTGACCAGACCTTCTAGGGATCCTGTCTGACCCTTTGTACCTCATGGCTTACATTGTGGTTTCTGTTTTTCCATTCATTAGTTTTTCCTAAATGATTTTTCACCAATTGTGGTCATCCAGCAAACTTGATTTGAGGTAATTCAGGCAAGAGAGGGGAATTATGAGTAAGGGAGAAGTCAGAGATCCAGTACTTTGTTGTAAGGTGCCGATATCAGATCTGACTGGATTTGGCAGTCCATATGTTGAACCAGATGAAAATGAGAGAACATGGATCAATCATTATGGTAAGTACATAACTTTCATTTAATTGTCAAGGGTCTAATTCCAGCTATGGAGAAGGCTTCCTCCTCTGTTACCACCTAGAGGTTAGTCTCTTTGGGATCTAAAGGAGTGTTTGGGTTGCCTTACTCTGTTAAAGCCAAAGACAGGGACAAAAGTAAAGAAACTGGTAGATTACACAAACTTAGGGATGGGAGGAGAAATTCCACTCTTCTAAAGGCTTTTTCCGTAATCCTACCACAAAACAAATACCGGATATTACGGCTACCCCTGTTGCTTCTAGTAGTGTTTCTAAACTGCCAGTCACTGTGGTGGTGAATCAGCCATTAAAGATTTTTAGTAAGACAGCATTAGGATTTTGTTTGAAATTTAACTTGGGAGATGCATACCTAGGTCTCCTTCTGTCATGCCCTACTATTCACTACATTCCTTCCATGTTTGATCTTTTATGGTCAGCTTAGACTTTAAGTAGGAGATGAGGGCTCATTTGAATGCTCCTACTGAGATGGGAATTGCCTGATGTTCATCGTGTTTCACTGTTGCAGTCATTACACTTGGGTTATCCTGCTGGCAGGCTACCCGCAGTTGGCCAGAATTCCAAAGTCTAGGTCCGGCGTTGGTTGCTGTCACCTCCTCCCTGACATCAGTGCGCTAGGGGTATAAAAGATGCAGCCGACGCCATTTTCTTCAGTCTTTCTTGCCGCGCGGTGCCCGAAGCAAAAGCAGTTCGCAAGTGCCGGTCGGCCGACTTTTGAGATTTTCAGAATCTAATTTCAGATCCGAAGTCTTCATTAAAGCTAAGTACCCCATTGGGGAAACTTTTTTCTTGCTCCAGACCGATGTCAGAAAAAGTTAATAATTGTATTTCTTGTGGGAGGCAAATACCTCATAAGGATTTTCATTCTTACTGTATACCTTGCCTAGGCCCAGACCACGATGTTGCTTGTTGTCGGTTTTGTGCTAGATTTAACCAATGCACTATCAAGCGTCGGTACGATTTTGCCTTTCATTACTTCGGCCGAAGATTCAATTATACTATGCCGTCAGAACAACCGACGACCGGAGTTTCTAAAAAACGCAAGGATAAAGACAAGGACAGGCATCCGAGGTCCAAAACCGACTTTGAGGCTTCCGCTAAGCTAGTCGTCGGTTCGCCGGTTCTCAGGGAGGCGCTTTTGCAGCCCCTGACACCCGCATCCTCAGAGCCACAGGCCGCTTCCGACTGGGCCTATGGAAATTCAAGGTATTGGATCCTCGGAAACAGTCCCCTCAGATGGGTCTAGAGGGTGTTTTCAGACCAACACTGTTATATGTAAAGCCATCTTCAGCTTCAAAGCCAAAGACTAAAGCAGCTCTAAAGACAAAGAAACAAGTACAGCATTCTCCAGGACAAACTTGCATGCCTAAAAAACAAATGCTCAAAATGGCCAAAGACCTTATTACTTTGTTCAGGGGTTCCCATCCCCTCCTGATAAGAGGCCTAGGCAAGAGACTGAATATGAATCTTCAGATCAGGTTTCCATTCCCTCTGATTCCTCCTCTGATGTAGAATACTCTCTTCCTCCCTATGAGGATTCTGATGCTGAATAATCTATTCCTTCACCTTCTCCTCCTGAAGATTACTCTTTTGGGGAAACCCTGCATACCATGAGGGAGCATTTTCATTGGGAGAGCCAGGATTGCTCAGAATCTAAGAAAAGGCTCAGAGATTTTCTTTTACTTCCACAGCACAGGCCCCTTGCTATTCCCCCTGTTCTGGACATTGTGGATGATGTTTTTTCAGAGTCAGGCGTGTCTCCAAACTCCACACCTCCTGCACCAGTTAAGCCAGACAGATACTACAGGGTTCCAGATTCCCATAAATTTTTATATAAAAACCCTGCAGCTGACCCAGAAACCATTTCTCAGGGTCCTAAGGGTGTCAAGGCTTCCACTGCACAAAACCCTGTCCCCTCTGATAGAGATTCAAGGGCACTGGACAGATGGGGAAAAAAGTTTACACTTCAGCTACTTTGGCCGTAAGGGCTTTAAATTGTCAATTTCATATGCTTAAATATCAGCAATACTTAATGTCACTATTAAAACAAAAAATGTTGACTAATTCTGACTGTCCAGACAACAAGGAAATGCAGGATTTATTGCATGCAGCAGAACAAGTGGGAAATCATACTTTGCAATGTGGTTTTGATTCTTTGGAGGCCTCTTGTAGGGCCGCTGTGACAGGTTCTGTGATTAGAAGGCATGCTTGGTTAAAGGAACAGAATCTGCCTGATCATGTTAAAGCAAAATTATTAGATGCTCCATTACAGCATGATACTTTGTTTGGTGTTAAGGCAGAAGAGGTGTTGAAGAAAATGGAGGATAAAGTGAAATCTATGCAAACAGTTAAAGATTTCTTACAGGTACAGCCACCCAGATTTAGCAGAAACTGGCCTTCAAAAATTGGTCCTTTCCAGTATCAGACAGGCCACAAAGAGGCAGATACAGACACCCTAGAGGCAGAGCCCAACCCCAAGGCTCATACAGGCCTAAACAATGGAGTGCTTCTACCTCCAAAAGTGGAGAAGACAAATCTCAACCTTATAGGAAACCGTCACAATGACTTTCCTCTACCACTTTCAAGCACTTACCTTTTGGAAGCTCCCTTAGGGGGAAAACTAGCACTTTTTCAACAAAACTGGCACGTGATTACCCAGGACAAATGGGTCTTGAATATAGTGCCTCAAGGCTACAGGTTCCACTTTCACACCCTGCCAAAGGCAAGAGGCATGCCAGACCTGCCACACAATCAATGGGCAGAGGCACAAAAGCAAGTTTCTTCCCTCATGGACATGGGGGCCATTCAGCAAGTACCACTTCAGGAGCAGGGACAAGATTTTACTCAAGACTGTTCTTGGTACCCAGAAAGGACAAAGCCTGGAGACCAACACTGGACCTGTCTATTCTAAACACTTTTGTGGAAGTTCCAAAATTCAAAATGTTAACTCTGCAGCAACATCTGCCCATGCTGGGCAACAAGGCTTGGCTCGTAACTTTGGACCTAAAGGAGGCATACCTGCATGTTCCAATCAGACAATCTTGCAGAAGGTACCTCAGATTCATAGCTGGCTCAATGCACTACCAATTCTCTGCGCTGCCATTTGGCTTGTCTACTGCGCCCAGGGTCTTCACAAAATGCTTGGCACCAGTAATTGCTTTCTGCAGACAAAGAGGAATTCAAATATATCCCTACTTGGACGACTGCCTTATTCAAGCCGAGAACAAGGACATTCTACTGAAACATCTGGCGTTTGTAAAAAGATTGCTAAAATGCCTAGGGTACACAGTAAACAAAAAGAAATCAAAACTAGTACCCTCTCAAGAGATAATATTCCTGGGTGCAAGCTTAAATACAACTGCCCAGATGGCTTATCTCATGCCAGACAAACAAAGGCAACTGACTTCTTACTTCAAAATGTTGGCAGCAAAGACCCAGTTATCTGCAAGAAAAATTCTGCAGGCTTTGGGCTTCATGGCATCCTGCATTCTTCTAATTCCATATGCCAGACTGCATATGAGGAAACTACAATGGTATCTAAAAAGTGTTTGGACTCAACATTGCCACAGCCTGGAAACATTAATAACCCTCATTCCTTGCCTGCAACAGGAATTTTGATGGTGGGCTCAGGCCTGTCACCACAACAAGGGACAGCCATTCACACTACCCACAGCCAGGCAGTGAATAAAAACAGATGCATCAGACTATGCCTGGGGGGCACACATGGCAGGAAAATGTATTCAGGGCACATGGTCCACAAGCCAAATGCATCTTCATATCAATCAAAAAGAGATGCTGGCTGTTCAGAATGCCCTAACAGCTTTCAAGGATCTACTTCTTCCAGGACAACTTTTGATAAAGACGGACAATACTACAGTCATGTGGTACATAAACAAGCAAGGAGGCACACATTCCTACCCCCTCTGCAGACAAGCCATGACTTTGTGGGACACAGCATTGACTTACCAAGTACACCTGCAAGCACAATTCCTGCCAGGAAAGAAATATACTCTGGCAGACGAACTAAGCAGAAACCTCACGGATCCCCACGAGTGACAACTGTATCCACAAGTCTTCAGCATGATAACAAAGAAATGGGGATGCCCGGATATAGATCTATTTGCCTCTTCTCACAACTGCCAGCTACAAAGATTCTGCACAAGGACTTATCACAAGCAAGCATGGAAAGTGGATGCTCTATCATTCAGCTGGAAAAACCTTACAGTGTATGCCTTTCCTCCTCTGCCTCTCCTCCCCAAGGTACTCCTAAAGGTCAGACAAGAGAAGCCAAAAATGATTCTGATTGCCCCAGACTGGCCCTGCCAGCACTGGTATCCAATCCTAAAGAGCTTGTCTCAAGGCCCAGCCTGGACATTACCTCTGATTCCTCATTTACTGACTCAACGAAACAGTCAGATTTGGCACAGCCAACTCAGGACCCTAAATCTGGCAGCATGGCGGATAATGTAGCCATTCATAACACAACTCTCTCTAAAGCAGTGATGTATGTTATTTTGGAGGCCAGGAGGCCCAGTACCAGAAAATCTTATGCAGAAAAATGGAAGAGATTCTGTGCCTGGAACCAGACACAAGGAATTGACATGATTGTACCAAATATTCCTCAGATTTTACAGTATCTAACTGAGATGCTGGACAAAGGCCTATCTTTTTCATCAATTAAAATCCATGCCTCTGCCATTTCAGCTCATTACAATACGGAACCACCTATTTTTTCACATCCATTGCTAAGACAGTACCTCAGAGGGGCCAACAACATAAGACCCCCAAGGAGAGCACCAATACCTGCATGGGATCTCAATTATGTCTTGGAAAAATTAACACTGCCACCTTTTGAGCCAGCCAACACAGCTGAAATAAAGTTCTTATCATGGAAAACAGCTCTGCTCCTAGCAATAACCTCTGCAAGACGAGTCTCAGAGTTACAGGCACTCATGGCTGTGGAGCCTTTTATCATTTTTCATCAAGACAGGGTTTCTCTGAGGACAAACCCTACTTTTATGCCTAAGGTAGTGTCCAGTGTGGCCCTTAACCAAACAATTAATTTGCTCACCTTTTATCCAAACCCACAACATAAGGGTGAGAGACTCCTGCATTCTTTGGACATACACAGACAGCTACGCTTCTACTTGGACACAACTAAAGCTTTCATAAAGACTGAGCAACTTTTGGTGGCATATTCTGCAAGATCACAAGGAAAGGCGATCTCAAAGCAGACTATTTCAAAATGGATAGGCCACTGCATTCGTTTCTGCTATTCACAACATGGCAAATCAGTGCCTAAGAGCATTAGGCCACATTCTACCAGAGCAGCAGCCACTTCAGCAGCCTTCCTCGGAGGGGTACCAACCAAAGACATTTTAGAGGCTGCAACTTGGAGTTCAGTGCACACTTTTACCAAGAACTACCATTTACCTCTCTACTCTAAATCTGGAGAAGGCTTCGCCACTGCAGTTCTGCAGGGCCTTATAGCCTCTCCTAATCCTATTTAGACCCAGCCACCCAACCTCAGCTTTGGGATTCAACCCAAGTGTAATGACTGCAACAGTGAAACACGATGAACATAGTACTGTTGTGTACCTACCATAAATGTAGATGTTCGAGTGTATTCACTGTTGCAGTCCAGGTTACCCTCCCACCATCCCCCTTTCTTTGCTGGGACTCTTCTGTACTTCTCTATCCTATACAACCTATGTGGTGTATTTGGTTGTAGATGAAGGAAATGTTATTGTTGTGCATGCATACTTATTGGCATAATTTTTTAGCCTTCCTATAGGGGGGCACCTGGCATCTGGGGCAAGAAAAACTGAAGAAAATGGCATCGGCTGCATCTTTTATACCCCTAGAGCACTGACGTCAGGGAGGAGGCGACAGCAACCAACACCGGACCTAGACTTTGGAATTCTGGCCGACTGCGGGTAGCCTGCCAGCAGGATAACCCAAGTGTAATGACTGCAACAGTGAATACACTCGAACATCTACATTTATGGTAGGTACACAACTGTACTTTCCCCCATCTGGTACCATGGTGTATAGGGGTATTTCTTCTTTTCCTTCCTTTCATAATGTCTCCTTACTCAGACATGCCTCAGTGGTAATTCTAATGAGACTAGTTAGCACCCTGCAGGAATCAACATCAGTGGCTTTGATGCTAGTTACATTTCTAGCTTCTGGTGCCTGGGACAGATCTTCAAGGGTGGTGTTTGTAACAGTGCTTCTGGCACCATTCTGGATCTCCAATGTGTTGTCATTTGAGTTTTTGGGCCCATATTACATATCACTGGGTTCAGGCCTGAACACCTTTTTTTTACATTAACATCTGGTGCCAACCAGTTGGCATTGAGCTTAATGTCAATGTCTGTGTTGGTGCTACTGAGTGTCAGTCTTGAACTCTTAGCTTCAATACACTGATAGCAAGTGTGGTTTTAATGTTGACTTCCATGTCAGCACTGCAGTCTGTTTTGCACTTGCCATCCTCAAAACCTGCAACCATGATGATTTCAGCCCCAGTCTGTCATCCACCTGCTCCTTCAGCTCATTAGTTTTCTTTGCAGTGGAACAGAGGATGTAAGAGCCAGTAGCTGTATTGCCACAGTGTATCTGATTACACTCTTCTTTCTTTTTGTGACCCACCCCACCAAGGAGGGAAAAGAAGCATACATGCAAGAGGATACAGTTTTATCTCCCATTAGATTCCTCCAAATAGACACAGCCAAAGGCAGTGTTAATTCCCTGTTGTTTGTTCTGATGACTCCTGATAAGAGAAAATGGGTTCTTGTCTAAAGACCCTACTATTTCTCTGCAGAGGATCCTGAAGGAGGCTTTCCAGTCTCTCCTCTGTCCTTCTGGGCGATTCCTTCTGTGATGGTTACATTTGTCATCAGTGAGAGTTAGTGAAAACCTGATGCTGTGGCACCAATCTTAAAGAGACTAGATACAATTATTTGACCACCTAAGTACTGCAACTTTTTTGTTCAGACTGCAGTGATTATTTCTGCTATAGCAACCATCATGAAGGCTTCTACTCCAGCAGCCCCGACAGTCATTACCCTGGTAAGGAGTTCAAGGTATTGGAGGTTTTTGAGAAGCAAATTTTGTGTCCTGCACTTTGATTCCCTCAGGAGGTTGCAGCTGAGATATTCAAGTAACTGGAAGAGTTTACTGGATGATGAGCACAGAACAAAATTGTGTTCACAGGCAGAGATGATTTTGTTCCAGTCTCATCTCACACTTGGCTCAGAATTATTCAGAGAGTGCAGCATGGGCAGTAAGCACTAGTGGAGCTATTCACCATCACGCCTTAATGCCTTGTTAAAAGGTCCACTTTGTTTGGACCCAAAGTTAAAGAAAAACTGGGGCAAAGGGAAAAAAAAGGAAAACCTTTTTGTTGGTATGAGGTTCCAGAGTCCCAGTGCTCTTTTTCACAACATAAAAGAGTCTATTTCAGTTATGGTACCACTTTGCCCAACTGCAACAAAGAAAGCCGGGGTCTGGGACACACCACCATGGCTGTGGTAACTTACAGAATGGATGCTGGTTCAAATGCAAAAATTCTCAGCAAAAGCAGGGATATAGTGGTACTCTTATGCAATGATGTCTTCAAGAGTGGAGTTATGGGAAAAGGCTATGAAGGCAAATAGTAAGCACTTGCAGGAACTGTTTAAGGTTTTTTCCATATTTGTCACAGCATTAGGATATGTAATTTTACAGCTATGTACACACAGAAGATGTGCTTGATCATTTTTTGTCCCTGTATGAATGTGACAAAAAGAGAGAAAGCTGATCATCTTACCTGAATGATTTAGTACTGTCTACATAAAACTGGACACCCATGCACGTAAGTAGGTATCCTCCTTGATTAAAACAGTTTAGGAAGAATCATAGCCGGCCTTAGGCATAGGCCAACTAGGCAGCTGCCTAGGGTGCTGGTCTAGCAGTGCCACATTTTCAATAATCTTGATGGTGTAGGCAGACCAGGATGAGGGCACAAGGTGGTGTTGAGGGGGCACTGTGGGGACCTTTTGCCTAGTACACCAGTTGACCAAAGGTCAGTCCTGGGAAGAATATTGACACATTGATAGATTGGTTTTAATTTAGATTCTGTAGTGACTTCAGGCACAAATGACAAGTTGATGCTAACAAAGTTTTGGAAAATGAGTTGAGTATTTTAATGAAAGAGGCTTAAGCTGTGAAATCTTCTTAGCTGAGGTAATGGCTACCTAGAAATTAGTCTTCCAAGACAGGAATTTTGAGTTTCAAAAGGATATTGAAGACTGGAAGAATTAGCTTCTGTAGCATCAAATGTATATCATGTTGATTGTACTGGATATCGTAACAGAAGTCTGATCTCGAAACTTCTAATGAAGGCCTTGCTAACTTTGAAATATGCCAGGGAAGTGAAGTTATGGCCAGGAAAAATCAGAAATGCAAAGTAAATGAACATGACAGAAGACTATTTAATGTTTGATTCATTTGACAAGTAATTTAAGACTTGTGAAATTTGGGCAAAGGAATGTGAAAAACCAGAGAAGTAGTCAAAACAGAGGAACAACTCTATTTTTC